>NC_138344.1:71823088-72040588 GCF_046562875.1 Panthera onca | reverse complement strand
GTGTTCTAGCTACAGATAAGTGTAATTTCCATGCCCATACATCTGTCTATAAAAACCACTGAAATTAATCAAAAAGCCTCTTTTAGTATTTTTTGATATTTGAAATCTTGCTCCAGTCAAAACCTTTCAACAAAGAAAAAGATATCAACATGTATAAAAATTCAGAATACATAGTAATACATTTTTAAAAAGTATACACAGTGTAATCATGTAACTTAGTCATTAATGATATGGGAAATTTATCCAAAGTGATCTCAATAAAACTGAAAATAGGGAGACAGAAAAAAAGGCCCACATATTCAGCTTTTTTATGCCAATGGGGAAGCAAACTCACCTATTCCAAGGATTTTAATTCCTATAAAATGCCTAGTTTTCCACTGCCCATCACAAAGGTGATAAACTCAAATTTTATCATTGACTACATAATACATTTTCATTTTCCTTGAACTGACAGGCTCACTTCACTCATTTTCAAGAAAATGTATGCCTGTTACCCAAGTCTGCTTAAATGGCTACTTCAACTTGTTATTCAAATAATTGTAAAGTTTTCCTTAAGATAACCATCATATTTCAATTTGCACACAGAACTGGTTTGTGTGTACTTCACGTTTCTTTATACAAAATATTAAAAAGACATGCTAGAGTGTTGGGATTACTTACTGTTGATCATTTTTATTGCATCAAGGACATTCTTAGAGAAATAGCCTCCCCTTCCACGAGTATGTGGTAATGAATTACTTTGGTGCCAATTACCTTGATTTGTGCTAAGGCACTAGCTGTTTTTGTTGTTGTTGTTTAATTTCTTTTTAATATTTTTAATGTTTTTATTTATTTTTGAGAGATAGTGCAGACAGAGAGGGAGACAGAATCGGAAGGGGCGCCTGGGTGGCTCAGTTGGTTCAGCGCTGGACTTCAGCTTAGGTCATGATCTCACAGTTTGTGGGTTCAAGCCCTGTGTCGGGCTCTGTGCTGGAAGCTCATAGCCTGGGGCCTCCTTTAGATTCTGTGTCTCCTTCTCTCTTTGCCCCTCCCCCTGCTTGTTCTTTCTCTCTGTCTCAAAAACAAATATTTAAAAAATATATATTAGAATCCTTAGCAGGCTCCAGGCTCTGAGCTGTCAGGACAGAGCCCAGCGCAGGGCTCAAACCCATGAACCATGAGATCATGATCTGAGCCAAAGTCAGACACTTAAAAATTTTTTTTTTTTTTTTTTTTTAACGTTTATTTATTTTTGAGACAGAGAGAGACAGAGCATGAACGGGGGAGGGTCACAGAGAGAGGGAGACACAGAATCTGAAACAGGCTCCAGGCTCTGAGCTGTCGGCACAGAGCCCAACGCGGGGCTCGAACCCACGGACCGCGAGATCGTGACCTGAGCTGAAGTCGGATGCTTAACCGACCAAGCCACCCAGGCGCCCCTGAGCCAAAGTCAGACACTTAACCGACTGAGCCACCCAGGGACCTGAAGGCACTAGCTGTTTTAACTACCATTGCTTTTGCATTATCAGTGAGAACTAATGATAAACCTTCCCAACCTGAAGGAAAACATTTTCTTCCTGAAAATCAGTGGGGGAATGCATACAGTTTCTATGTGGTAATTTCTTTGGGTTATGTATTTTTTTGTGGTAGAGAAATTCAACAGAACCCTTAATTGTTGTACTATATTTGGATTCTTACCGGCAACCAGAAGCTTTGTTGTGTGGAAGAGTCTGATGTAGATGTTTTTCTTGACTTTATAGGGGAAGTTAGAGATTTGACCTGCTAGCCCACAATTTCCAGTCTTTTGGTCTTACGGAACCGTTGAAGAGTAGCTGATGGAGTGGTTGCAGGACTCACACTTCTCAATTGCAAAACTTAAGATAAAGCTGGAGTAATCAAAACGACATGATATTGGTATAAGGATGGATGCTTAGATAATGGAATAGAATTGAGAATCCAAAAATAAACCCTCACATTTGTGTCATTTGATTTTTTTTCTAATACATAATTTGATTTTTTTTCCCTAATACATAATTTGATTTTTTGACTGGGACAGTTCAGTGGGGGAAAGAATAGTCTTTTCAACAATGAGGTAACCATATGCAAAAAAATGAAGTTAGGCCTCTTCCCCACACCATACACAAAAATTAACTCAAAATGAATCCTAGATCTAAATATCAGAGCTAAAACTATAAAACTGCTATAGAAATACAGGTAAATCTTTTATGTCCTTGGATTAGACAAAGCCTTCTTAGATATGGCCTCAAAAGCACAAGAAAATAATTTGGACTCCTTCAGAATTAAAAACTATCATGTGTGAAAGGACAACATCATTAGGAAAGTGAAAAGAAGCCACTGAATGGAGTAAATTTGTAAGTCATATCTGATAAGAGACATATCTGGAATATAAAAGGAGCTCTTATAACTGAATAATAAAACAGTAATTCAGTTACACAATGGGCAAAGGATGTGAATAGGTGCTTCTCCAAAGAAGGTAGACAAATGGTCCGTAATCACATGAAAATGTGCTCAGCATCATTAGCTGTCAGAGAAATGCAGATCAAAACTACAGTGAGATACTACTTCACATGCAGTGGACAATGTCTCTAATAAAAAAAAGCCAATCATTATGTGTTAGTCAAGATATGGAGAATTTGGCATCCTGATAAATTGCTGTTTGAGAATATGAAATGGTGCGGTCACTCTGGAAAACAGTCTGGCTCCTCAAAAAGTTAAACACAGAGTTACCATATATATGACCTAGTAATTCTTCACGTAGGTATGTACTCAAGGGAAGTATGTCCACACAAAAACTGACATGAATCTTCATAGCACCATTATTCACAGTAGCCAAAATATGGCAATAACCCAGATGTCCAGCAGTTGATGAATAGATACAGTAGTAGATCCATACAGTGGGTCGTTAGTCACAGAAAGGACAAAGTACTGACACATGCTACAACATAGGTGAACCTTGAAAGCATGTTAAGTGAAAGAAGCCAGATGGAGAGGCCACATATGTTAGTCCATTTATACGAAATGTCCAGAATAGACAAATCCGTAGAGACCAGTTAGGTTAACAGTTGCCTAGACCTAGGTGGAGATGTAGGCCATCTTTTGGGAAAGAGGAAAATGTTCTAAAGTTAGATTGTGATGGTTGCAGAACTCTGAACACACTAAAAGCCGTTGAATTGTATGTAAGTTCTCTCTCAATAAAGCTGTTTAACAAAGAGAGTAATGACTGTGAGGCTGCCAAGCAAACTTGGCATTACTATTAGGAAAAAATTCTATACCTGAGTAAATACTGAACTTTGTATTCCAGTTTTACTAGGATAAAAAGATGACCAAATTACCTACTCTTTACTTTTCAGAAAGGAGAAGATGAATATGCCAACGTTGATGCCATTGTTGTATCAGTGGGTGTTGATGAAGAAATTGTTTATGCCAAATCAACTGCCTTACAGGTGAGAGGTTTATGGCAGTTTTAGGCCTGAGAATCCTCGAATCATCGATGGCACTGTTCAGTGTGGTATTCACTAGCCATATTAAAAATTAAATTCTTCAGTCCCAAGTCTCAAGTACTGAGTACCATATTGGAGCTGGTAGAGAATATTTCCATCATCTTTAAAAGCTCAGTGGACCCCCCCCCCCCCCCACACACAAAACAAGGAAGAAAAAATTTTAAAACATAAACACATCCTTATTTAAAAAGAAAGAAACAACCATACTTCAACTAAAGAAACACAAAAAAAGGTTTGGTGGACAGCCCCAAAAAAGAAGTATATAAATTGGGATAGATTTAATCGTATATAACAATAAAATCTAACAGTGGATTAAGTAGAACGGTTTTTTCTCTTTTAGTTAGTCTTCAGGAACACAGGGTTTTTCTGGTCTGTCTTCTGCCATACATAGAGGCCAGCCCTTGGGCTCATGGTGCAAAAATTGCTAGAGCTCCAGCCATTACATCTGCATTCCAAGTAGAAAGAATGGAGAAAGGGAAGAAAATGAAGACATCTTTCCCTTTATGAAGATACTTGAAGTCCCACAGAATACTTTTATTTATAACTTATTGGCCAGAATTTAATGGCCATAAGCTGCAAGAAAGGATAGGAAGTAGTCTTCATGCTGAGTGTGCCCAGCTAACAATCCCAAGTCTTTCTGAGAGGGAAGAAATGAGTAATTGGTAGGCAGCTAGCAGTCTTTGGGGGAGGTAGAATGTGCATTTCCCTGATGTGCTACTTTGTCCCTTGTTTTATGCGTTTCTGTTCTAAATAACCGTATAGTTCATAGAAACACAAATTATCCGTATGATTTGGTGGTCTTTATTATGGAATATTTCAAACATCAAAGTAGATAAATAATAATGTGACACTCTAATGTACCCATTATCCAATATGTACCCATTATCCAATAAATTGTAAGCTCTTGGCCAGTTTCATTTCATTTGTATCCACATCTAGCTTATTTTGAAGTTAATTCCAGATACCTTATTTTATAAATATTTCTGAGTAAGTACATTAATTTTTTTTAATTTGTAAATACTGTTGTTACTTTTGTCTTTTCCTATAGACGTGGCTCTTTGGTTATGAACTGACTGATACTATCATGGTCTTCTGTGATGACAAAATTATCTTTATGGCCAGCAAGAAGAAAGTGGAGTTTTTAAAACAGATTGCTAACACTAAGGGCAATGAGAATGCAAATGGAGCCCCTGCCATCACACTGCTGATACGGGAAAAGGTCAGAACTAGTAAAGAATGTGTCATAAATGTGAAAGAATGTTTAAAAGTAATAAATGGAAATCCCTCTAGGAATTTAAAAATATACAGGAGAAGATTTTTGCTGGCTAACATTGTAATTACAAAGTTTTAGCACATCTTCGTTGTGTTGGTTAGGAAGAAAAAAGTTCAGTAACCCTGTCGGTTCTGTAGCAAAACACACAGGCTGTGAGTTTCTGTCAAACATGGACTTTATGTGTCCATTCTCAAGGGTAATGTCAACTCGTTTGTTTTCATCTTAGTACTTCAATTGGCATAAATACCTGGGGGTTTTTTGTTTTAAGTCCTCTCCTAACATGGGGCTGGAGCTCACAAGCCTGAGATCAAGAGTTGCAGGCTCTCCCAGCTGGGCGCCCCTAGAACAAAAATAATTTTAAACATCCTTAAGAAAACAGATGTACCTCATACTCAGTGTTTATCATATGTGGTCTTTTTTGTCGTACTTTCCACCTGACACTTTTTCTCAGGATATTGTTCCCCTGTGTGCATGAGTGTTTTAGCTGTTCCTGAAGAAAAAGAATAGTCTTGTCAACTTATGTGGCACTTTAGTTTGTAAAAATATCCAAAGAAATTTTGTGTTAACTTTTAGAGTTAATTCTGCCATAAGGAAGTAAGTAGGTGAGGCATGGGGAGAAAATTTATTCTTTCTATCGTTCCAAATATTTGTGCCTGTTACTAGTAGAACATAGATGTCTAATTCTAAAACTAATTAACAAGAGTCTTTTCTTTGTGGCACTGATAGAATGAAAGCAATAAGAGCAGCTTTGACAAAATGATTGAAGCCATTAAAGAAAGCAAGAACGGCAAGAAGATTGGAGTGTTCAGCAAAGACAAGTTCCCTGGAGAGTTCATGAAGAACTGGAACGACTGCCTCAACAAAGAGGGCTTTGACAAAGTGAGAACACTCCCAGAAACATGCAGATTAGGAGTTTCAAAGATAGAAGTGTGACAGCTTTCCATAACAGATAGTGCAAAGAATATGTTTTGGGAAAAGTATATATTCCTTCAGATTTCCATTTTCCATTCTGTTTGGCTGAGCAGTAAGCCAGTTTGACTTTTCAGTCAGGAATGGCCCATTTGGAAGATAGTTTAGCTCTTGCAGGGGGAAACAGAAACCTCTCTCTCTCTCTCTCTCTCTCTCTCTCTCTCTCTCTCTCTTTCTCTTTTTTTTTTTTTTTTTTTTGTTAAATATTTATTTTGGGAGAGCATTGAGGCACAAGCAGGGGAGAGGGAGAGAGAATCCCAAGCAGGCTCCTCACTTTCCTTACAGAGCCTCATGCAGGGCTTAAACTCACAAACCACAAGATCATGACCTGAGCTGCAATCAAGAGTCAGACTCTTAACTGACTGAGCCATCCAGGTGACCCCAGAAAAATCTCTTATCCAGAAAAAATACATTTTTTCCCCTCCCTGCTCTCCTGCCTGTCTTCCTTTTCTGCCTTTATAAGATCCTCTAGAGAAGAGTGTTTACATTTACATTTAAATGGTATATTAGTTCAATGCCTTTTAGAATACACACAGTGAGCTGGTAATGAGCTATTTTAAATGTTTATTCAGTCCAAGAAAAGAGTATTTTTATATTCCGTAAACTACTGATGAATGGTGTGCTAAATAACCAGGTAACTTCACTGATGATACTCACATTGGGAGAGAGGCATTTTTTTTTAGCAGTTCTGTATTTACCTGTTAGAAATTCTTATCACTTTGACTGCAGATAGATATCAGTGCTGTTGTGGCTTATACCATTGCTGTAAAGGAGGATGGGGAGCTCAACCTAATGAAGAAAGCAGCTAGCATCACCTCTGAGGTCTTCAACAAATTCTTCAAGGAAAGAGTCATGGAAATAGTTGATGCAGATGAGGTAAATGGAGAGGGGAAAGTCTGTACTATTTTAATGAAGCAGAAGTAAGTCCCTACCGTGCAGTGTTTTTTGCTGCATGTTTGGCTTCCTTTGAAATTAGGCCTTTGATACAGAAGTTGCTGGTGTGTAATTTTGCCCGTTCTCTTTCTAAATAACTATAAACCTGTGCTAGTTTCCTGATGTTACCCAGTATTTTACTTGAGAATTCCTTGCATAGCTGTGGATTTCACATATTCTCAAAATCTGCTTTGCAGGTATACCAGTATATTACCTCACACGTAAGCCATTTCATAAGGCTTATATAACATCCTCAGTGATGTCAGGATATGTGTTGTCCTCAAATAATGTCCAAAAATTCAACACTTTTAGACTCTTTGCCACCCTCTGGTGAATATTGTTAACGATTGTTTTATTTCTTTATGCTTACAGAAAGTTCGACACAGCAAACTGGCTGAGTCTGTGGAAAAGGCCATTGAAGAGAAAAAATACCTTGCTGGGGCAGACCCTTCTACTGTGGAGATGTGTTACCCTCCTATCATTCAGAGTGGTGGCAACTATAATCTCAAGTTCAGTGTGGTGAGGTAAGTATGAGAACTTCAGATTATAACAATCAGAGCATTTCAGCTTTCGGCCTGTTTTTTTCTTGGACTCATTTTGGAATTCAGAAAAGTTTAGTCTCTGTACCCTACGTGGAGCTCAAACTCACAGCTGAGAGATCAAGACTCAGACACTCCACTAACTGAGCCAGCCAGGCACCCCTGCATATTTTTATCTTATTTCACGTTGGTACTCCCTTTTACTTGAGCATTTATTTCATTTTGCTTTTCCAGATGATTAAAAATACCAAGAGGGCCACCTGGGTGGCTCAGTCGGTTAAGCGTCCGACTTCAGCTCAGGTCATGAGCTCACAGTTCATGTGTTCGAGCCCCACGTTGGGCTCCGTCCTGACAGCTCAGAGCCTGGAGCCTGCTTCAGATTCTGTATCTCCCTCTCACTCTGCTCCCCCACCCCCATTCATGCTCTTTGAAAAATAAATAAATGTTTAAAAAAATTGTTTTAAATATCAAGAAAAATGTAAAACATGTTGAGAAAAACCATTAAGGTATTATGAGATATGCCATAATGTAATTCCCCTTCTGAGTTTTTTCTTTGAATGAAAGGAAAACGTGCTATTTATTTATTTATTTATTTATTTATTTATTTATGAGCGAGCAAGCGAGCACATGCATGTGTGAGAGCAGGGAAGGGTCAGAGAGAGAGACAGAGTCAGAGAATCCCAAGCAGGCTCCGAGGCTCTTAGCTGTCAGCACAGAGCTCAGCGCGAGGCTCGATTCCGTGAACTATGAGATCATGACCTGAGCCAAAGTCGGCCCTGATCCAGCTGAGCCACCCAGGTGCCTGTAATTTTTAAAAATATTATGAAGAATGCTGTTTTTCCTGGTCAGGCTGAAGGAACTAATTCATAATGCATAGTACAGTTCATAGTGGCTGGTGGAAAAGTGATGGCTTACCCTTGAGCTTAAAACTATAATGAATAGAATTTGGTATATTTTTTGTCTATTTAGGAAACCACAAGTAAGCTTCTCACTGAATTTTTATCCTGTGAGCTTCAGTCAGTAATTTTACCTCTTTATAAGCTAATCTGTTTTTTAAAAAGAGTGTAGGTCCTTCTTCAGCTACGGGATATAACAGGGAAAGGTGATTATAGATGTTTTATGCCAGTGCTACTAAGGACTTTGCTAGTTTGCGTAATGAAATGCTTTCTTCTTTTGGTCTCTAGTGACAAGAATCACATGCATTTTGGGGCCATCACTTGTGCCATGGGTATTCGCTTCAAATCTTACTGCTCCAACCTTGTTCGCACTTTGATGGTTGACCCTTCTCAGGAAGTTCAAGAAAATTACAACTTTTTGCTCCAGCTTCAAGAGGAACTGCTAAAGGAATTAAGACATGGTGAGGTGCCTTAGAAAAGATTCGGAAATGAAGTCAACTAAAGTGTCTCTAGTGTTTAAGTGCATTTATATCCCTGAGGCGTTTATACTAAAAATAGAATTCGATTTTACTAGCTTTGAATCACCCTAGCATTTCACTCTTCAGTCTTTTAGCATGAGTGGTTGTTGTGGTTTTACATTGGTGTTTGCAGAAAACTTCTGTGACCAGTTAGGCCTCTGCATCCAAATCTTCATAAAATATCTGGCCTTGTTACTTTTCTTTGGTTCTGAGAACTAGTATCTCTAGCAACAGAATGTGTATTGTTAATTCTACATTGAATGGATACAAGGAATCTTAGTCTAAGGGCAAAACTAATAGCAACTCTGCTAAGCAAGCAATTGCATATCTCAGAAGGAAACAAAGTGCTTGACACCACACCTCTTTTGTCTTGAGACTCTACACTCCTAGTTGGCGAAATGGGACTTCAAGTTTTCTACTCTATAAGCCCACCCATGTGCCCATAGCTTCTAGATACAATTCCTCCGTGTTACCTCAAGTCGATCTTGAGAAATCCTATTGGAAGTAATAGTCCCAGGTAGTTTGATGAGGATAAGGACTCCTTTGAGTCCACCATATCTAGACTCCTCTGGCTTGAAGACTGTGTTCATACTATAGATCATGAAACATTAAGGCCAGAGTCGTCCTTTTTTTTTTTTTTAATTTTTTTTCAAAAAATTTTTTTAATGTTTATTTTTGATAGAGACACAGAGCATGGGTAGGGGAGGGGCAGAGAGAGATGGAAACACAGAATCAGAAGCAGGCTCCAGGCTCCGAGCTGTCAGCACAGAGCCTGACATGGGGCTCGAACTCACGAACCATGAGATCATGACGTGAGCTGCAGTCAGACATTTAATCAACTCAGCCACCCAGGTGCCCCTTTTTTTTTAATTTTTAAAAAGTTTATTTTTTTAATTTAAATTCAAGTTAATGTACGGCGTAATAACAATTTCAGGAATAGAATTTAGAGATTTATCACTTACGTGTAACACCCAGTGCTCATCCCAACAGGTGCCCTCCTTAACACTTATTTAGCCCATTCCCCACCCAGCTCTCCTCCAGCAAACCTCAGTTTATTCTCTGTATTTAAGAGTCTCTTATGGTTTGTCTCCCTCAAGGCCAGAGTCTTTGTAATAGTAATTCACCCATTCAGTAGTCCTATTTTTCAAAATGTATGATAACTTGAATTATTACGCCATTTATCAACTCAAATTACTTCACTGAGACCTGGCATCCCATAGTCCTCCTGCGTCATTGATTCTCAAACAGTGTAACTAAGAGTGACTAGGTGAGTTGTTTATTTAAAAATGCAGAATTCTAAGCCCTACCACTCCTGCAGCTTCATTTCTTAGTTCACACTTTGAGAAACTCTGCTTTAGGGAACTTAATAGGTGAAAAAATGTTGATGGAAACGTAGTGGTCGTAGGGGCTCCTGGGTGACTCAGTCGGTTAAACGTCTGACTTTGGCTCGGGTCACGATCTCACAGTTTGTGAGTTCAAGCCCTGCGTCAGGCTCTGTGCTGACAGCTCAGAGCCTGGAGTCTGCTTCGGATTCCGTGTCTCCCTCTCTCACTGCCCCTCCCCTGCTTGCTCTTGTGCACTCTCTTTCTCTCTCTCTCAAAGATAAAGACATTAAAGAAAATTTTTTTTTTAACTTGTGGTCATTTTTGTTTTTGGGGGTTTTTCTCCACCTAAGATACTACAATGTTTCCTTTCTGTCTTGTCATTAGGTGTGAAGATATGTGACGTGTATAATGCTGTCATGGATGTGGTTAAAAAGCAGAAGCCAGAGTTGCTGAACAAAATAACCAAAAATCTAGGGTGAGATGTGATGAAGTTCATTGTCACTCTGAGACAGTTTTCATGACTGGCCGTGGTCAGGCAAAATATTCTTAGATCAATTCACCCAACATTTATGGACTCTTAAACTTACGGTCCAAACACATAGTGTTATCAGAGAATGTGGGAAAGATTTCATTTCTACTTCCTGGGAAGAGGTAGAGATTTTTGCAGACCAATGTAGTAGATGCCAATAGACCTTCTAGGCTTAATACTAGTGTTAGGAGTCGTTACTTAGTGTATGTCCTCTTTTAGAACACTTCAGCTCACATTTGCAAATGAAATACTCTTGAGATATCCTACAATTAAATTTTTTTTTTTTCAATTTTTATTTAATCCAGTATTTCTCCAATGTATTTGACCATTCATCACCTAGAAATACTCAACATCTTATAGAACCAAAGACATTTTGGAAGACAAAGGCTCTGGGCAGTTTCCTTAGATGGAAACTAGTCTGGGATATATAGTTTCTTTCTGGAATTTTCTGATGGACAAGAGGAAATACATTGGCTGTACCAAGTCTTGGCCCAGGTGACTTAATCCTAGTTACCAACAGTCCACAAAAAATCACCTTGCTTGGGGCACCTGAGTGGCTTAGTCAAGCCGATTCTCGATTTCGGCTCAGGTCGTGATCCCAGGGTCGTGGGATCAAGTTCCACATCTGGCTCTGTGCTGAGTGTAGAACCATGTTTTAAGATTCTCTTCTCCCTCTTTCTCTTTCTCCCACCCTCCCCCCTTTGCCCCTCCACTTGTGCTCGCTTTCTAACTCCTAAATATAAAAAAAAGTTTTTAATTTTTATTAATTGCTGTGCTTAATCCACTTACTATGGTCTTGGTAATATTCCCCTTAACAGTCTACTAAGTTGTTTATAGGAAAACTGGTAGAATATTGAAATTTAAATATGGTGTATAAGCTAAAATAAAGAAGGCTTGATATAATAAATGTTACACGAGGTACTTAATTAGGAAATCTGTTTCAACATATTATTAGCCCAAAGACTGTCCTCGAATCCTCTTCCTTAACTGACTGAGCAGCAGGGCCAATCACTCAACATACTTATCTGCCTTATCCTGAAAATTGAAATAGAATATATTGTACTTGACCCATGTTAGAGATCTTTTAGCCTATTGCTGAAATTTCTCTTCATTTCCTTTTTAGGTTTGGAATGGGAATTGAATTCCGTGAAGGCTCTTTAGTAATTAATAGTAAAAATCAGTACAAACTAAAGAAAGGTGAGTTTTACAGGCGTGCAGTAGGAAAATACTTTTTTGAATAATTTCCTTTAGCTTCATCTTCCCCATTTTCTGTGTAAAATCTACACTTCTCCATTCTCTCACGGTTATAGACTGACTCCTGTTTGCTGTTTTAGGGATGGTTTTCAGCATCAATTTGGGATTCTCAGACCTTACTAACAAGGAAGGGAAGAAACCAGAAGAGAAAACCTATGCTCTGTTCATTGGTGACACAGTGCTTGTGGATGAGGTGTGTATTCTTCTTTGACCTTTGATTGTTCATGAACTAACATTGAAAATACATTTTATATTCTTTGGAGTTTTTTTCTTAAAGGTGTTTGTTAGGGGCACCTGGGTCAGTTAAGCGTCCGATGCTTGATTTCGGCTCAGGTCCTGATCTCACAGTTCGTGGGATTGTGCCCCTCAGTGGTCTCTGTGCTGATAGCCCAGAGGCTGCTTGGGGTTGTCTCTGTCTTTGCCCCTCCCCCACACGCTTGGGCGTGCGCTCTCTCAAACTTTTTTTTTTTTTTAAGTGTTAAATGCTAGCTGAAGGGAGAGGTCCATGTGACAGTGACCCAATACAGCTAGGAATAGAGATTGTCATCCAAATACAGAGAATAATTTATTAAAAAATTTTTTTAATGTTTATTTTTGACAGAGACAGAGCATGAGTGGGGGAGGGGCAGAGAGAGAGGAAGACACAGAATTGCAAAGCAGGCTCCAGGCTCTGAGCTGTCAGCACAGAGCCTGACGCAGGGCACAAACTCATAGACCGCAAGATCATGACCTGAGCCCAAAGTCAGACAATCGACTGAGCCACCCAGGCACCCTCCTTTTTTGTTGTTGTTGTTTTTTACATTTATTTACTTTTGAGAGACAGAGTGTGAGCAGGGGTGGGGCAGAGAGAGAGGGAGACACAGAATCAGAAGCAGGCTCCAGGCTCTGAGCTGTCAGCAGAGAGCCTGACGTGGGGCTCAAACCCACGAACTGTGAGATCATGACCTGAGCCGAAGTCGGACGCTTAACCGACTGAGCCACCCAGGTGCCCCACAAATACAGAGAATAATTTAAACCACACAGTTCAACTTGTGACTTGAACCTGGATCATGATAATATTGGGAACTGATTCTTTTTTAAAATTTTTTTAACAGCTTTATTGAGTTACAGTTTACATACCATGCAGTTCACCTGCTGAAAGTGTTTAATTTAGTGATTTTTAGTATATTCCCAGCAATCAGCACCACAGTCTAATTTTAGAACATTTTTATCACCTCAGAAAGAAACCGTGTACCCTAGCAGTCACTCCTCATTTTCCCCCCAAACTCCCCAAACCTAGTCAATGACTAAACCACTGGTTCTGGGCAGTTGTGGTCTTTTATAATTCTTTTTTTCACTTAGCAGAACTGATCCTTAATGTTCATAATAGCAAATACTTCTGAGTTCTTATTATGTTAGCACTTTTATGCATTAATTCACTGAATTATGATACCCTGTGAAGTAGATACTTTATCCTCAGATAAACTGGGGCACAGAAGTAGAAGTAAGTTGCCACATATCACCACTAGAAAGTGATTGAGGCAAAGGGCGCCTGGGTGGCTCAGTGAGCATCTCTTATTTCGGCTCAAGTCATGATCTCCCAGTTTGTGGGATCGAGCCCCATGTCGGGCTTTGCACTGACAGTACGGAGTCTGCTTGGGATTCTCTCTCCCCCTTTCTCTCTGCCCTTTCCCCACTCGGGTGCACTTGAACTCTCTTTCTCAAATAAAACTTTTTTTAAAAAAACAAAACAAGGGAAGGAAAAAAAAAAAAAAAGAGGCTAGAGTGGGAGAGAGCCAAAGCATAAGAGACTCTTAAAAACTGAGAACAGGCTGAGGGTTGATGGGGGGTGGGAGGGAGGGGAGGGTGGGTGATGGGTATTGAGGAGGGCACCTTTTGGGATGAGCACTGGGTGTTGTATGGAAACCAATTTGACAATAAACTTCATATATTGAACATAAAAAAAAAAAGAAGAAAATAAACATTAAAAAAACAAAACAAGAAAGTGATTGAGGGACGTTTCACATCAAGCCTGTATTCGTAATCATTATCCCAGAGATTTTAGTATCCACAAGTTTCGAAGCATTGGCCAACTGTATACTAGGCTAGAAAGCGAAAGTGCTTTATTTAAATGCTCTTGTAAATGTCTCTGACTTCTTCCTTTTATTCCAGGATGGCCCAGCTACTGTCCTCACTTCCGTGAAGAAAAAAGTGAAGAATGTGGGGATTTTTCTAAAGGTAGGAAGAAGAAAAGCAAGTGGTGTAGGAAGTTTGGTACTGTGGAAAGGCTAAAGTAATAACTGGCTAAAAAGGTTAAAACTGGAATTGCTGATTCTCATTTTTCCCCCATAGAATGAGGATGAAGAGGAGGAAGAGGAGGAGAAAGATGAGGCCGAGGACCTGTTGGGAAGAGGTTCTCGGGCAGCACTGCTTACTGAAAGAACACGAGTGAGTTTGTTGTTTTAATCCACATTGATCTCTCTCTCTGTCCTCTGGCTCCCATCTGGGGCACGTCTGTAAGACTGGCAGTTCTGCTGACTTGGGTGTGTCCTCTAGAACGAGATGACCGCAGAAGAGAAGCGGAGAGCGCATCAAAAGGAACTGGCAGCTCAACTCAACGAGGAAGCAAAGAGGCGACTGACTGAACAGAAAGGAGAGCAACAGATTCAAAAGTAAGAGTTTGTGTTGGGCAACGAGGTTGTCTTAGGTTTGTATTTGATTTGTAGAAATTCCTCAAAAAATGTTTTTATCCCCACTCCAGAGCTCGCAAATCTAACGTGTCCTATAAAAACCCATCTTTGATGCCTAAGGAACCACATATTCGGGAAATGAAGATCTATATCGACAAGAAGTACGAGACCGTGATAATGCCTGTGTTCGGTATCGCAACACCTTTTCACATTGCCACAATCAAGGTATGA
The DNA here is from genome assembly GCF_046562875.1 of Panthera onca. Taxonomy (NCBI): domain Eukaryota; kingdom Metazoa; phylum Chordata; class Mammalia; order Carnivora; family Felidae; genus Panthera; species Panthera onca. Next base: position 72,025,952 of record NC_138344.1, on the reverse strand, counting down.
GCATTGAGTCAGGATCCATCCAGACTGGTTCTGAAACTATGAGTTGTGCTTTCCATAGATTATTTTTCCGATTCCTCTACCCTCTGCTCATTCTCCACCCTTCTCACTTTGCTGACTCCCCCTCTCCTTGTCTCCTGCTGTTGTTCTCCTTCTTTTCCATTTTGCACTTGGTTAGAAAGTTCAGTGATCTCCTAGTCTAGAAATATAATTTGCATTAAGCATTTGTCTTATTTTGTTTTAGTTTTTTTTATAGGGAGAGAGCATGAGTTGGGGGAGGGTTGGAGAGAGAATGAATCCATAGCAGGCTCCATGCTGAGCGTGGAGCCTGACTTGGGGCTCAATCCCACCACCCTGGAATCATGACCTGAGGCAAAATCAAGAGTCGGACGCTCAACTGACTGAGCCACCCAAGCACCCCCACCCCGCCCCCCGCATTAAACATTTTTTAGCATGTTTTTGGACATGTGGTTCAGGGTACTCTGAGAAGCCAGTGATTCATTTGGAAGCACACATCTTGTCATACAAAAAAAATAAGCTAGGTGAAGGTAAAAAAAAATTAGACTTCGGTGAAGGTTTATAGGCTAGGTTTAGCAGTCAGCTTGTAACTCCTAATTTAATTTTAATGTCTCTAAGTACTAACCTTTACTTTGGAAAGAAACTTGTTTATTTTGTTAATGCTTTCCTTTTCTTTGAGCAGAATATAAGCATGTCTGTGGAAGGAGATTATACTTACTTGCGAATCAACTTCTATTGCCCAGGCAGTGCTCTTGGCAGGAATGAGGGCAACATCTTTCCTAACCCAGAAGCCACTTTTGTCAAGGAAATGTGAGTCCCCGGGAAAACAACCATCCCCCATCCCTGCTGGTTGGAGTGGTCTCTCAGGAACATCTCATTGTGCTTTGTACGGTTTTGATGATGGAAACCAGTTTAGAATCCTCATGAATATATGTTAAACTGATTACACATGTTTTGCAGTAGAATCATAAATAAGGAAATGTGTGCCTCATTGGAGTCTGTTCCTTCATGGTGTGGAATGGGATAATTGGCTATGCCAGATTTGAAAAATAAGTGTGATTTCCCACCCAGTGGATTAGCCATTTATAACATGCTCTATTTAAGAGAAAAGAAAGAGGGATGTTTTTCAGCTTTCCAGACACTGTCTTACCATTTACTGGTATCTTTATCTTCTGAAATACATTTAAGTCCGTTAAAAATACAGTGAAGAGTGCAGGTTACCTGACCTGATAAAGATACTTCTGTAAGTTCTGGCTCCTCCTTTTTCACAGCACATACCGAGCTTCAAATATGAAGGCACCTGGAGAACAGACTGTACCAGCCTTGAACCTCCAGAATGCTTTCCGAATTATCAAAGAAGTACAGAAGCGCTATAAGACCCGGGAAGCAGAAGAGAAGGAGAAGGAGGTGAGCCTGGACACCAACAGAGCACCATTGTGCAAAAGGATACGTGTGGGTTTGGAGGGGACACACAGTTACATGAGGATTCACAGTAATTCTCGTTCTACTTAGGGCATTGTGAAACAAGACTCCCTAGTGATCAATCTAAACCGGAGCAATCCCAAACTGAAAGATCTATACATTCGCCCAAACATTGCCCAGAAGAGGATGCAGGGTTCCCTGGAGGCCCACGTCAATGGTATGAACTCTCGTGTGTCTGGGCTTTGTCTCTGGGGCACATTTGTAGGAATGACAGATGGATAATCTGTATGTGAAGGAGCTGCTGGAAAGAATCTATATATATTGCTGTACATGCACAAGGAAGGGAAAGAAGCTCTGTGTGGTTTGCGGCATTTTCTGTGACTCGGTTCCAATCAGCCAGAAAAGACGCAATGTCTTCTGGCCTCACCTCATGCTGCTTGATGGTTAGCTGCTTCCTTTGTTTTCCCCCAGGTTTCCGCTTCACATCTGTTCGAGGAGACAAAGTGGATATTCTGTATAATAACATCAAGCATGCTTTGTTTCAGCCATGTGATGGAGAAATGATTATTGTGTTGCACTTTCACCTCAAGGTACGCTTTTTGATTTACAAGCTGTCAGATCTTGGGCAAGATCTTTCTGTTACTCTTTTTCTTTTAAAATAGTTACGAATAGGGACACCTGGGTGGCTCAGTTGATTAAGCGTCCAACTCTTGATTTCGGATCAGATCATGATCTCACGGTTAGCCTGCTTGGGATGCGCTCTCTCCCTGTCTGTCCCTCTCCCTGTCGTGCACGCGCACACACTCTCTCTTAAAATATATAAACTTTAAATTAATAAATAAATGATGAATGATATCACCTATCACAAAAGGTAAAGGGGGTTGAATAAGATAATGTTTATAAAGTCCACAGTGTCTAAAATCTAGAAGGTGCTAATAAGCGTGTATGTTCCTTTGGTGTGCTGTATAATAACCACCAAAACCTAAGGTTTTCTCTAGATTCCTGTCTCTGAAATAGAAAAATGTTTCTTTAGACAGTTTATTTTCGGCAAAATCTCCCAAGTTCATTCTAATAAATAGGAATACTTTAAAAAATGTATACGCTCTCACATTCCCAAATGTCATGACGACACCAGGGACAGTTTGACTATTTTTACATAGATGCTGTGGTTTCCAGGGTAGATACTATTTATACTTCACGTTGTTTTGTTGTGATCTTGCCTCTTTGTTGTGTAGCCTGAGTTTTCTGACTGCTTTCTCATTTTTTCCACTCCGTGCCCCCAGAATGCCATCATGTTCGGGAAGAAGCGGCACACGGATGTGCAATTCTACACAGAAGTGGGAGAGATCACCACGGACTTGGGGAAACATCAGCATATGCATGACCGAGATGACCTCTATGCTGAGCAGGTCTGTGAGATTGAGGATTTTATTTGCAGGGTATTGAGGTAGCTTGTGGTTCAGATCTGAGTTCGGTAGTTATATTTTGTAAATAACCCCCTCATCTTTCTGCAGAACAACTCAAGTATGTGCGGGGATGGTATAGTGCAGTGGCTTGTGGGGCAGACTTGAGTTGCAGACTCAGCTCTGCAGTTAATGGTGTAGTGGGCTGGGTTAAACTCTTCGTACTGGCGTCACAGGAATGAGAATTAAGGACCACAAAAGTACTTCAGGCTTTTTGAATGGATGTACGAGTGAAGTGATAACTGTAGCTAATTAGTTTTTTTTTCCTTCTACAGATGGAACGAGAAATGAGGCATAAACTGAAAACAGCCTTTAAAAATTTCATTGAGAAAGTAGAGGCTCTGACTAAGGAGGAACTGGAATTCGAAGTGCCTTTTAGGGACTTGGGGTAACATATCTCTTCTTTTTGACCTGAAGTGTCATCTGCCTGTTAGAAAAATTGGTCATTCTTCCTTTATAATAATTTAACATCACAGATCGTGTCCTTTTTCCTTTGATTGAAAAACCTTTGAGACATCCATTCCCTCTTGAACATTTTTAGGCTGGGGTGAGTGGCTCAGACTGAGAGGCTTCCCCTGTAAATAACTCCAGTGAGTATGCTGGAGCTGGGTTTGGAATGGGGAAAGGCAAGAAGTGTATTGTGGCAGCACGTTTCTCTTGAGTGGGCCCAGTCCCTGTGAGCCTTTCTCTTACTCTCTTTCAGATTTAATGGAGCTCCTTACAGGAGTACCTGCCTCCTTCAGCCCACTAGTAGTGCGCTTGTAAACGCTACAGAGTGGGTGAGTATTTCTTCCCTTTTAGTAAGAAAATTGTTAGAGAAAAGAAAGGGTAGGTGTTTTGAAAACTAGGTCTTTACTATTCCTAAAGATTTTCTTAGACACGACTTACTGAACAAATGATTCTTTAAGTAGTTTTTTAAATAGTTTCTTCAGTTTCTTTAAATTTATTCCCCTTGAGGAAAGATTTTGATCTTGCAAATCCTTATACTGAGACTTGTCAGTACATTGCATTGCTTTTAGTCTTCCCGAAAAGCGGTAGTGATTTTTAGGCCCTGAAAGTATTTGAAAATGCTTGTGCTTTAGGGGACTTATGTGATAGTGATCTCATTTCTCCCTGACAGCCACCTTTTGTGGTGACCTTGGATGAAGTGGAGCTGATTCACTTTGAGCGGGTTCAGTTTCACCTGAAGAACTTTGATATGGTGATAGTCTACAAGGACTACAGCAAGAAAGTGACGATGATCAACGCCATTCCGGTAGCCTCCCTAGACCCCATCAAGGAATGGCTGAAGTAAGTCAGTCTGCCAGCACTCTCCCATTTACCCCTTGATCCCTCGATTACAGAATACAAGCATGGTATGTTGTATATAAAATCTGCTGGTGGACTTAAGGGAGAAACTGCCGTTGGGGAGTTATAGCCCAGGACTTAGAAATTTGGCATCTGTTAGATAGAGTTATTAACTTCTTCCTGAAATTCCAACAGTAGTTGATGAATATTTACACATACAAAATCAAAAAAAAAGTCATCTTTGACTCTCCTTGATAGGTGTGTAAAAATCTGAATACATGTATAATCAGTTAGTTATAAAAAGGGGATATCTCTTACTAGTTCTTTTACTTTTACTGAAAGATAATTTTTTCAATTTATTTTTTAAGTTTATTTATTTATTTATTTGAGAGAGACAGAGACAGTGCAAATAGGGGAAGGGTAGAGAGAGAATCCCCAGTAAGCTCTGCACTGCCAGCATAGAGCCTGACGCAGGGCTCAAACTCATGAAACTGAGACCTGAGCCGAAACCAAGAGTCGGATGCTTAACCAGCTGAGCCACTCAGATGCCCCATAAGATAAACTTCTTGAATTTTAGCCTTTTACGTCCATGTATACACACTTCAGCTATAAAAGAATTTCTCACAGGAGTACCAAAACTCCAGTAAATAGGGAGATGTTATACTCTAGGTAAAGGGTGAAGCTTGGGTAGTGGTGAGTATAATTTGCTCTGCGCTCCACACACCCCTGCCTATTACCAGTGAAGGAGAAGTGCTGAGATGTGACTCTCTTCTTAAGAGGTGGGTTGAGAGAACTTAGAAATAGTGAGAAAGATACAAATTTATGGTTTTCCTGAGGATTTTCTTAAGACATAGGCAGGTAGGTGATAACAATATCCCAAATATGTGTTGTAAAGGTGACTTTTTTTTATTCTTTTCAAATTTTTATTTAATTTCTAGTTAATTAACATACAGTGCAGTATTGGTGTCAGAATTCAGTGATTCATTACTTAATTCAACACCCAGTGCTCATCCCATCAAGTGCCCTCCTTAGAACCCATCACCCGTCTAGCCCATCCCTCACTCACCTCCCTCCATCAACCCTCTGTTTGTTCTCTAAGAGTCTTTTATGGATTGTTTCCCTCCTCCATACGTTCATCTGTTTTGTTTCTTAAACTCTACATGAGTGAAATTACATGGTATTTGTCTTTCTCTGACTTACTTTGCTTAACATAGTACACTCTATCTCTATCCATGTCGTTGCAAAATGGCAAGATTTCATCCTTTTTGATGGCTGATATTCCATTGTGTGTGTGTGTGTGTGTGTGTGTGTGTGTGTACACACACATATGCATCTTGATTCATCAGTCATTGGACATTTGGGCTCTCTCCATAGTTTGGCTGTTGTTGATAATGCTGCTGTAAACGTCTGGGTGCATGTACGCATTTGAATCTTATTCTTGTAGCCTTTGAGTAAATACGTAATAGTGTAATTGTTGGATTGTAGGGTACTTCTATTTTTAACTTTCTGAGGAACCTCCATTGTGTTCTCCAGACTGGCTGCACCAGTTTGCATTCCCACCAACAGTGTAAGAGGGTTCTCCTTTCTCTGCATCCTCACCAACATCTGTTTCCTGTGTTGTTAAGTTTCGCCATTCAGACAGATGTGAGGTGGTACCTCATCATGATTTTGATTTGTATTTCCTTGATGAGTGATGTTGAGCATCTTTTCATGTGTCTTTTGGCCATCTGGATGTCATCTTTGGAAAAGTGTCTATTTATGTCTTCTGCCCATTTCTTAATGTATTTTTTTAAAAATCAGTTTTATTAAGGCAAAACTTACGTGTAATAAAATTCACCAATTTAAGTATGGTCTGATGAGTTCTAATAAATGTGTACAGTCGCGAATCTACCATCATAATCAGGATGTAGAACACTTCTTCACTCCTAAAAGTTCTTCATACACTTTTATGTAAGTCGGTCCCCTCCCTGTAATCCTGTCCCTGGTTTCTATCAGTATGTGGTTTGTGTCTTCTAGAATTTCATGTAAATGGAATCATAAGTATCTTGGTATATAAGTATCTTGCATCTTTCACTTAGCATAATGCTTTTGAAATTTATCCAAGTTGTTGAGTGCATCAGTAGTGTATTCTTTTCTATTACTGAGGAGTGTTCCAATGCACAGATATCCCGTACTTCATTTACCTTAATAGAAATGTTAATTGTTTCCACTTGGGGGTTCTTAGGAATAGCTGCTATAAACCTTACATACAAGTCTTTGTGTAAACGTAAGTTTTCATTTCTTCAGTAGATGACCTAAGTGTGGCACTGCTGGGTCGCATGGTTTGTGGTAAAGTCTCTACGTTTAACCTTGTAAGAAACTATCAAATCATTTTCTGGAAAAACTGCAGTACCTGAGAATTGTAATTGCTGTGCATCTTAACACGTGGCTTTGTCGGTCTTTTAATTTTTTTACTTTTTTGAGCGTGCATACATGAGGAAGGGGCAGAGGGCTTAAGAGAGAGAGAATCGTAAGCAGGCTCCACACCCAGCTCAGTGCCCGATGCGGGGCTTGATCTCACAATTGTGGGATCTTGACCTGAGCCGAAATCAAGAGTTGGTTTCTCAACTGACTGAACCATCCAGGCTCCCCTTGTCTCTTTTTAATGTTGGCCATTATAGTAGCTGTGGAGTGCTGTCTCATTGTGACTTCAGTTTGCATTTCCATGATGACTGATGATGTTGAGCTTATGTGTCATTCTGTATCCTAGAGGAAGTCTCTTCATATTTTTGTCCATGTTAAAAAGCAGATTGTTTGTCTGAGTTGTCAGAATTCTTTAGACTGGTTATAAATCCTTCATCAAATATAGGTTTTGTATATGTTTTCTTGCAGTAGATTCTATGCCTTTACATTTCTCAAGTATCTTAAAGACTAGAAGTGTAAAATTCTCATGAAGTCTGTTTGACCTATTTTTTTCTTTTGTAATTTGCGCTTTTTAGATCTTGTTTAATAAATTGACTAACCCGAAATCATCAAAGTTTTCTGATTTCTTCTAGAGTTTTATAGATTTAGTTCTTACATTTAGGTCTGTGATCCATTTTGAGTTAATTTTTTACTGTAGCATAAGGGTCAAGATTTGTATTTTGCCCAAATATAGCCAATTACTCTAGTATCATTTGTGAAGAGATTACCCCATAGTTAACTGAATTATCCTGGCATCTTGTTTAAAAAAAAAAAAAGCCAACAACCATTTGGAGAGGGTGTAGTTTTGGATGCTATTCTGTTGCATTGGCCTATGTGTGTCCTTATATTGCTGAAACAATTATTGTAGCTTTATAGAAAGTAAGTCTTAAAATCATGTAGTGTAAGTCTTCTGATTTTGTTCCTTTTCAGAATTGGCTATTCTACATAAAGGTTAGAATCTTCTTGTGTCTGTCAGCAAACTGGTCTTTTTAATCTAAGTTATCAACTTTCACATTTATACAATTTATAATGGTGTCCCCTTTTATTCCTGATAGTGATAATTTGTTTCCTCTTTTTGTTGGTCAGTCTGCCTAGTGGTTTAATTCTATTGATTTTTTTTTCATCATTATGAAATGTCCTTCCTTATACCTGATAATAGTCCTTGTTTCAAAAATCAGCTTGGTACGATACTCTTACGGACTTCGAGCTTTATTTTGGTTAGTGCTTACATGACATGTCTTTTTTTCTGTTCTTAACTTACTTTATGTTTAAAGGGCCTTACCTGAAGACAATATATATTTGGGTCTCACTTTTTTAAATCTGTTTTGAGAATTTTTACTTTTAATTGGATTGGTGAAAACAGACCGTTTGCATTTAATGCTAACTATCAATATGTTTGGGTTTAAATCTACCATCTTGCTGTTTGTTTTCCTCTATGTTCTCTGTTGCTTTTCTCCTTTTTATGCCTTATTTTGGATTTATTTTTATTTTTGAGAGAGAGAGCTCAAGGAGGGGGGAAGGGGCAGAGAAAGAGGGAGACACACAATCTGAAACAGGCTCCACGCTCCACGCTTGTCAGCACAGAGCCCCACATGGGGCTCAGACTCAGGAACTGTGAAATCATGACCTGAGCCAAAGTCAGATGCTAAACCGACTGAGCCACCCAGGCACCCTTGGATTAATTGTATGATTGTGTATTAAGTTTATGATGGGTTGGTTGGTTTGTTTGGTAATCTCTACACCCAGTATGGGGCTCCACCTCAGGACCCTGAGATCATCAAGAGTCACATGCCCTTCCAACTCAGCCAGCCAGGCGCCCCCAGGCAGTTACCTCTTAGTTTACAAAATGAGAACAAAAGTCTTGGATATTTGCTCACATATGTACATTCCTGGTGCTCTTCATTCCATGGTGTGGTTCCAACCTTCTAACTCCTTTAATTTTCCTTTGCCTCATAAACCTCCTCCTTTAGCATTTGAGATGCAGGCTTTCTGGTGACAAATTCTCCCAGCTTTTTTCTTAAGTCTTTATTTCCCTTTCACTTCAGAAAGATGTTTTTCCTGACTGTAGATAGAATTGTCTTTTTTTAATACTTACGTGATGTTGCTCCATTGTTTTCTGGCTTACTGGGTGTCTGCTGTCATCTTCGTACCTCTGAACAGGCTGACGTTTTTGTTTTGTATTTCTGTCATCGGTTTCTAGCATTTTATTATCTGCTTTATTGTGGGTTGTTTTGTTTTTTTAATGATTATTCTGCTTGGTGTGCATTGGGCTTCTTAGATCATCACATCCCCAAATGTTCTGGCCGTTATTCTTCAAATATTTTTGCTCTTTCCTCAATCCCCATCCCCCACCCCCGCTTTTTTTTTTTTTTTTCTGAGACTAATTACACAAATTTCATATCTTCACTTTTCAGCATCTTCAAGTTCCTGTCTTCCTTCTTGAACATTTGGAGCATGTTTATAATAGCTTTTTTTTAACGTCATTATCTGATACTTCCATCTACCATCTTTGTATTTTCTGGGTCTATTTCTATTGTCTGATTTTTTTCTTCTGCCCTTTTGCATGTCTGGTACTTTGTGATTGGCTGCCAAACATTGTGACTACACATTTTGGGGTGCTAGGTTTTATTTTTACTTTCAAATGTATTTATTTATTTTGAGAGAGCGTGCACAAGCAGGGGAGGGGCAGAAGAGAGTCCCAAGCAGGTTTTGTGCTGTCAGTGCAGAGCCTGATGCAGGGCTCAAACCCACAAACCATGAGATCATGACCTGAGCCAAAACCAAGAGTCAGACACTCAGCCGACTGAGCCATCCAGGTACCCCAATTTTTTTTTTTAATTATTCATTTTGAGAGAGAGTGAGTGAATCCCAAACAGGCTTCACACACAGTGCAGAGCCCAGCATGAGGCTCCACCTCACGACCAGGAGATCATGACCTGAGCAAAATCACGAGTCAGACACTTAACCACCAACTGAGCCACCCAGGCACGCTGGGTGCTAGGCTTTACAATTTTTTTCTAGACTTCATTCGATGATATAGTTAAGTGAGTTGGATACCACTTCATCTTTCAGAACTTGTTCTCAAATGTCATTAGTGCTGGTTCAGAACAGCTTTTAGTCTAGGACTAATCTGCCCACCGCTGAGGCAGTACTCTTCTAAGCACTCTGATTCCCTGTGTGTTTTAAGGTCTTTCTGTTAAAGCTGGTAGGACCAGGAACTATTTCCAGTTTGGTATGAGATCTGGGAATTGTGTGGCCAACTGCTTTCCAGTGCTTCTTTGCTGAGCTCCAGTTAATTTCCTCTCATGTATGTGCAGATTAGTTCTTGGCCACAGACTGAAAGGGATCCCTCTACACATCTCCAGAGCTTTTTCTGCCATTCTCTTCTCCAGTACTCTCAGCTTCAAAAATTCTAGCTGTATCAGCATCCCCAAATACTTCTCTTTCTCTCAGGTTCTGATTGGGTTCCCCTCCCTACATAGCAGCCTGGGAACTGCCTCCAGGCAGAAAACTAGGGCAGTTATAAAACAAAACCCTGTGTGTTTCTTCCTTTTGGGGACTATAGTCCTATGCTTCTTTTTTTTTTTTTTTTTTTTTTTGAAAGGTTTATTTATTTTTAAGAGACAGAAACAGATCACAAATGGGGGAGGTACAGAGAGAGGAGGAGACACAGAATCTCAAGTAGGCCCCAGGCTCTGAGCCGTCAGCACAGAGCCCAATTCGGGGCTTGAACTCACAAAGCGCAAGATCATGATCTGAGCCAAAGTCGGATGCTTAACCCACTGAGCTACCCACGTGCCCCAGTCCTATGGTTCTTTTTATCCAGTGTTTGAAAGCTGTTTTATATTTTGTTTGGTTTTCTAGTAATTTAAATTGGAAAGGTAAATCTAGTTCTTGTTATTCCGTCCATCATGGCCCGATGTGCAAGTTACAGTGTATATGATGAGGCCTATAATGGATTTGTGGCAGTGGTTCTCAGGTTTTGTGAAGCTTTCTTCTAGTGATACTCACTATTGTCATTTCTTTTTGGGGTTTTTTGGTTGTGGTTTTTTGTTTTTTTCATTTCTCTCTTCCTTCCCACCCACTTGAATTGATTGAGCTTTCCTCAACAGAAGTGGACAAAAAGGAAGTCATTTGAGGGGTGCCTCGGTGGCCCAGTCAGTTAAGCATCTAACTTTGGCTCAGGTCACGATCTCACCCTTCATTAGTTCAGTGTCTGTGTCGGGCTCTGCACTGACAGCTCAGAGCCTGGAGCCTGCTTCAGATTCTGTGTCTCTCTCACTGCCTCTCCCCTGCTCTTTCTCAAACATTTAAAAAAAGAAAGTTACTTGCACATTTTCTTAGCACTTTAGGTACTAAACAAGAAACTTACTCCTACCTTCGAATATACCTTGCATCAAATGAACAATACATAAGAAAGCAGTGGAAGATTGAGGAGGGAAAGCTAGGGCCAGCTGCCTTTTCTTAACTGCAGTCATATGTGCGATCAGAGCTGAAAAGTAAGCGCAGAAGTGGTTATAAGTTGAGACTACTTGCAAATAAGGGTAGAATCAGGGGAAAGCATAGGTGAGGAGGAGAGGCCAAAAGGAGGAACAGGGAAATTGGTGCTTAAGAAAGAAAATGGAAAACTGGGAGAGGCTGACCTTTGTGGAGGGACAAAGCTTGCTTCCATCGGAATGCTGCTCTGTCATGAGGGCTGGTCTCTGGGAGTCCACATATCAGCCATTTGGGTCTATTCTGGTGGCCTAGTACAGAGAATGTCTGCTCTTCAGAGATACTAATGAGCAAGAGGACACAGTGCATTCTCGGAAAATACGGAGGATTGACTTTGACTCATGTCCTGTCTCTTAGTTCCTGTGACCTAAAGTACACAGAAGGAGTACAGTCCCTCAACTGGACTAAAATCATGAAGACCATTGTTGATGACCCTGAGGGCTTCTTCGAACAAGGTGGCTGGTCTTTCCTAGAACCTGAGGGTGAGGTGCGTGAGTGTGGGGTTTCTTTTCCGGTACATAGTGTTGCCCATTACCATCAGGCTGCTAGGAAATGCTACAGAAGTAGTACGTACAGGACCAGATCAAATGGGAGCTTAGTATTACTGTGCTGTTCTCCTAGTTAGTTTTACAGGTAGCTGATAAATTAATTGGAGACTGGTAGCCACTGAGATTTCTTTGAAATTGCAAAATTGTTCTTTTAAGGAGACTCTTAGTATTGGGAAAAAATTCTTCAGGGCATTTTGAGTTCTTGGTTTTTTTGACTGAAGTATAATTAACATACAGTGTAATAATAGTTTCAGGTGTAAGTTTAGGGCATTTTGCAAAAATTGTTTTTCTAAAAAATGATTCTCCCACCTCTGCATAATGCATTATTTCCGTGAGTATCTCTGGTTAATTTTCCTGGGTGAGGAAGGATGAAGTGAATTTTTAAGAAATACAAACTAGATATTTAGTAATCGCACCTTACTAGTAATTATAAATTAGTCCTATTTATCTTTTGGTCACTCAGGTTTTTTGGGTTTTTTTCATGTAATATGGAAATAATGCTGGGGTGCTAGGTGGGTTGAATTAGGTTAATAAAGTGAAGGTCAAAAAAAGAACCGAGTAAATAGTATTATGCTCTCCAACTGTAACTCACCAGGGGAGTGATGCTGAGGAAGGGGATTCAGAGTCTGAAATCGAAGATGAGACTTTCAATCCTTCAGAAGACGACTATGAAGAGGAGGAGGAGGATAGTGATGAAGATTATTCATCAGAAGCTGAAGAATCAGGTTAGTCTCTATAGGGAAAATGTTTCATGGCTTTCTAATCTATCATTTCTGGACCCCATAAAGGAGGGAAGAATTCTGTCATTCCATTCCTGTCTAATGACTAATGCTTAATTTTATTCCAGACTATTCCAAGGAATCATTAGGCAGCGAAGAAGAGAGTGGAAAGGATTGGGATGAACTGGAGGAAGAAGCCCGAAAAGGTAAACTTTGTTATTTTTGAAGCACAAATTTCTAATGGATTTTAGTATTTTGAGATTTTTTTTGGCCTAAGAAGAGTACCAAAAGAACACTGTGAAACTGATGGGGAGCTATAGCTCCAAGTTCATCAGCCAGACAAGCAAATGAGTTCTGGAATGTGTCCATACCCTCCAAGTGACGTGACTCTGTCATTCTTCATCTGCTCACAGCCGCAGTGGGCCTGTAGCTATGATAGCCACATAGTCTTGGAAGAATTAGGCTATTCAGTTTCCAAGTCTAAGTCCTATAATAGTCAAACTTTCTGGGCCTCTTCCAGGTTAGGGAGGTTTTTGTAATAGTGGTTTAGTTACTCTGAAACCAAATGCTAGATAGCAGTTAAAGGTGAAAGGGGAACACTATCTACTGGACCCCAAGCATCGGGATCCGTACTTTGCATAGGCTACCTTATTTAATCCTAGAACAATTTTCTGTTGTGTAAATAACATAAACCAAGGCTCAGGAAAGTTAAGTACTTGCCTGAGATCACACAACTAATACGTGACTGAGATTAAAACATACTTGACTCCAGAGGACATTCCCTGTGTTACTTCATGCTATTAAGTACTGTTATGTACCAAAGTTACCCTGTAGCTAACTAGTAATGCCTCTTTTCTCCTGTTCAGCGGACCGTGAAAGTCGTTACGAGGAAGAAGAAGAACAGAGTCGAAGTATGAGCCGGAAGAGGAAGGCATCTGTGCACAGCTCAGGCCGTGGCTCTAACCGTGGTTCCAGACACAGCTCTGCACCCCCCAAGAAAAAGAGGAAGTAACTTCTGAACTCTGGTCCTCAGCTCCATTCTTTATCCAGCCAACCCCTACAAATTTTACATGACATAGAAACTGTATTTTTCCTTTTTTTTTTTTTTCCTTTTGAAGTTTTGCCATTTGTGTTTATGGGTTTAGGGGGCCATTTGTGTGGACCAATCTACTCGGGGAATTCCAGGCCCACCAGGACACGTGCCAGTGGCCCCATCCAGATGGCAAGGGAGGAGGTGTTCTTGAAGAAGGGCAGAGGCTTCCGCTGTTGATAAATACCGTTTCATTCCTCTCTCTTCCTGTCACCTTCCGCCAGGACATCGATGGCTTCTGACATCTTACTCTTTGATGTCTCAAAGCTATGTTTCCAAGACATTGGTACGAGGTGACCCCTAACTACCTGTACCATGGTTCTTGACCAGCAGATTCAGTCCTCCATCCTGCCCCACTGCCATGACCTTCCTCACATCTCTTTTAAGTTCCATCTTTGCAGTGCTCAAGAAAAGGTTCTTGGAATTTGCTGATAGTTGTGATAAACCATACAACTTGAGCTAGTGAGGGCAGATCGGGCCGGTACCTCCACCTGAGTTTTCCTGCCTGTTTGCCTCGTGCCGATAGAGGTGTTTCTGCTGCCTTGGAAGACAAGAAGCAGGGACACCCCCTGGCTCGGTTTCATCCTCCTTACAAATTCACACAGGGTACAATGGTAGAAGCAAAGTCACCACTGGTCCTTTTCTGATGTGTCTGAGGAAGAATGGTCGTGCCTCACAACACTGCTTCTAGTGAAATCTAGGAGGAGGCTCAGAGGAATCAACATTTAGATCTGGAAGGGGCAGGTCATGCCTTGGGCCTAGAATACCCTGATGAGAAAAGAGAAGAGGAAGGGAGGCCACGTCTACAACACAGCCTCTCGTCACTGCTGCTCCTTATTTTTACTTGTCTTGCATTGTCCTGTATTTATCACAGTTTCTGTCGAACAGCTTTTTAAGTATTCGGGGAGTTTATCTTGCCACCCTCCCCCTCCCGGTTCTCTGTACCCACCTGTCCCGCTGCAGTTCCTCCTGTGTTCTGTGACCTTAAGAGAAGAGGGGGGGAGGGGTCTCGGATTTTGTTTGTTTGTTTTTTTTCTCCTTAGCAGTAGGACTTGATATTTTCAATTTTGGAAGAACTAAAAGATAAATAAACTGTGGTTTTTTTTGTTGTTGTTTTGTTTTTGTAAAGTCACCTTTTGTGACCGTCCTTTCGCAGTTCCTGAGGGCAGGTCCTCTTCTCACCCGTGAGAGCGCTAAGACCTTGGAGAATAATGCGTTTATCCAGTGAGGGTCACAAAAAGTAACTTGGTTCTAAGCTTTCGTCATTAGGTGGAAAGACCAGACATCACAGTAAACCAAATTCACGGCATAGCAAGTTACTTTATAAGAGACTTTTTACTGCGGTTCCCTCAGAGAGTTTAGAACGGAATAGTACTTGCTCCATCACGAAAGTGTAACTTCTGTCATCTCCTTGTAAATGGCGTCGAGGGCGGCGGCAGCTTGAAGGGATACCTTCAGCCTTCCTATCCGTGTGGCCTGATGTTCAGGGCTGACAACTGTCGGGAAAAGAAAAGGAAGCCTGTCAGGCGGCAGCATCATTCAGTTAAAAAGCACCTACATACCTGCAGTGTGCCGTGGCAGGCGGCGGCGGCACTGAAGTTCCTCCTTGGGGCTTGACCTAGTGGAAGGGAAGGAGGGTGAGGCCCTCCCAGCACAGTACAGGGTGGGGGTGAGGGGGGCTGCGATGAAAACTCAAGGTGCTTTGTGGACGCACGGAAGCGGCACCCACCGTGGCCGGCGTGGAGGAAGTAGAAGAGGTGGTCTGGAGACGATCCCTGAACTGAATCTAGAAAGTAAGCTCTTCCGAGCGCGGGCCAAGACACGAGAACACAAGGAGTTCGGAAAGGTGCGAGAAGTGGTAGGAGCGAAGCCGCGTAGATAAGCAGGGGCCCAACCATAAAGGCCTGTCTTGTGAGGAACGTGATTTTAACTGGTGTCCTAGACGTAGTGATTTTTGAGTTCTAGTTCTCACCGTTATTTGGAGACTATAACTGGGAGCATGAGTGTATCAGGGAGGGTAGTTACGAGGCTGCTGTAGCAATACAGGAGAGAAATGAAGGGGTCTGAAGTATAACAGGGTGGAGAGAGAAGGGCAGATTCAGAACGTTTAAGAGCTAAAAATAGGGGCTCCTGGGTGGCTCAGTGAAGTGTCCAACTCTTGATTTCAGCTCAGGTCATGATCTCATGGTTTGTGGATTCAAGCCCTGTGTTGGGCTCTGTGCTGATGGTGTGGAGCCTGCTTGGGATTCTCTCTCTCTGCCTCTCCCCCACTCATGCTCTCTTGTGTGTGCTCACTCTCAAAACAATTTAATTGTTTTTAATGTTTGTTTATTCTTTGAGAGAGAGAGCACAAGCCAGGGAGGGCCAGAGAGAGAGGGAGACACAGAATCCCAAGCAGGCTCCAGGCTCTGAGCTGTCAGTGCAGAACCCAGGGTGGGGCTCGAACTCACGAGCCACGAGATCATGACCTGAGCTGAAGTCGAACACTTAACTGACTGAGCCACCTGGGCACCCCTATCTCAAACTAAATTAAAAAAAAAAAGTAAAAAATAAAATTTTGTGATGAAATCCTGGGAGAGAGGAGTAGGTCCAAATCCAGGATGACCATTCTAACTTGGATAACTGGATGGTAGGTAAGAAGGAATGCAAGGTACAAAGTTGTATTCAAGGCAAATTTTGGGTACTATGAGAACAGAAGTAGTGACTTGGTCTACTAGATTTTAAATAAAATCTAGACTGGTAACCTAGATTTGAGATCATTTTTAGATTAAAACCCCAGGAGTGAATGCAAACCCCCAGGGGGAGGGTGTGTGGAGAAAAGGCCACAAATTGAACCAGGAGAATCCCAACATTCAAACCCAGGAAGAAGCTGTAAAGAAACAGAAGGATCCCCCACAGGATGATACAGAAAGTTGAAACGGCCTAAAACAAGGGAGAATGGAGTTGAAAAAGGAGAATGAGCAATAATAATAGAAATTTAGAAAGGTCAAGCAGGATGAATAAGGAAACCAACTGGATTTGACAATCGGAAAATTGGTAAGAACAGAGTCAATTAAGTGGATGAAAACTTGACCTTAATTGAACAGTGCAGGAGGTGCCAAAACAGCACTGCACTGACTTACCACTCGACAATTTGCACAGAGCCGAGTTTTAACGTGCTCAGAGGGAAGGGAGCTGCAGGGCTGGACAGCAATGTTTTGTTTTTAAAATCAGACCAATAGGATTAAAGCCTGAGTGGAAGGGAAGCCATAACAAGGAAATTACTGTAAATTTTTCTGTCAAAATAATCGAGACACATTCATTGGCTTTAGAAATTCTGAGGTCACGACCAGGGGGATTTTCCTTACATGCAAAGGGCAGAGAAGTCAGGAAGAGCGCTGCATGTCAGGGAATGGGGATGGGAATAGAACTCAGAGGTCCAAGTTGGAAAACCGCTGAAAGACCCCACTCGCCATGTGCCCAGCAAGCTTCTGCTGTCCCGAACATTCTTCTCCCTCGACCCTTCCTTCTCCCTCGACCCTCAGAGAATTCCTTCCATCCTTGTGACAACCCTATGAGGACGCGACTGCTATTCTCATCTTATAGTTGAGGACACAGGCATAGACAGGTCACACCGCTTGCCCGGTACCTCAGTTGGAAAGGTACTAGAGGAATATAATGAAGAATCTTGTCTACCAGCTAGTTTGAACTTTGTAACCCCTGGTCTGAAGAGTATTCCTCAATTTTTTTATTATAATTAATAAAAATTTTAGATCATGATTCAATACATAACGTACGTAAGAAAGTGTCACAAAATACTTAATCTATATGCCATGCTCTCTGATATTTTCTACAGTCTCCCCGCTCCCAATTCTGGTCATGACTTACTCATTTAATATCACCACCCATTACTTGATTATGACTGGAAATTTGAAAACCACTGGTGTAGTGTGTGATTTTAAGTGCCCACTACAGCCTAGCAGATACGGTAAATGCGTGAAATCCCCAGGTATATACAGTAAGAGAGCAGTGGGGACTGGATGGAGTAGGGCCCACGTAAAGACATTCAAATGAAAATATTTTTAAAACTGTGCCAGTCTTAACAGCAAACAATGTTGAAAATGGATTTAAGAAGAATGTGGTGTACAGAGAAGTTCTGTACAAACTTTTTGTACAGAAACGCTATAGCAGATGGAAATGGGGTGGAAGAAACCAGTGGCAGAGAGACCAGTTTAGAAAACTATTACGGGGACGCCTGGATGGTTCAGTCAGTTAAGTGTCCGGCTTTGGCTCAGGTCATGATCTCACGGTTTGAGTTCGAGCCCTACATCGGACATTCTGCTATCAGCAAGGAGCCCACTTCTCCTCTGTCTCCCTCTGTCTGGGCTCCCCGCCCCCCCAGCTTGTGCTCGTGCTCTCTCTCTCTCTCTCTCAAAACTACATAAACTTTAAAAAAAGAAAACTATTACAGTAGTGGGGATGCAGTCAAGACATTTCCAAAGCCGTATGGTCAAGACTTGGTAAGAAATAACATGAGGCATGAGGTAGCAGGAGAGTTGGTGTCTGCTGAAGAGACAGTGTGCAAGGTCACACATTAAAAGTGGAGGGTATCAGCTGTCTTTACAAACCTCACATGCTTAAGAGAAATCAGGCATTCTGATCTTTAAATTTGATGGAAATTGTACTTGTCTTTTCAAAATTCCCTCATTTCAAACACTGGGGATTCCTAATAGATTGTATTCTAATTGTCATGAGGTACATGGGCTAAAATACACAAGTGACTACTTTCATTTCTGGAAAAAGTAGAGCCATAGGGATTTGGATCCAGTTTGTATCATCCACTTCATAACGGTAATTACATACCGAAGGTAAATCAGGAAAAGTATTCATGATTAGGCTGATTTCCTTAGCAATAATTGAAGCTGAGAAGCATGACAAGGTATTACTCACTGTCTAGCTCTTGCTCTACAAGGTCTCTTCCCGACTCCATGATCTGCCACAGTTCCAGAAACGCATATCCCACTTCTTGACATTCTTTCTTTTCCTCGTCCATAGGATCGCTTACCACTGTAAACTTTAAACTAAAGGAGAAAAAAATTCCATTTAACTCAGTACTACCGATACCCTAAGGCTTAAAATACATATATAAAGATAACCGTAATCATAAATTATACAATGTTTTCCCTCAATCATTTTTCCCTTGCCTCCATTTTACAAGACTGTAATGGCAGAAGAGTAAGGAGTTGGTGTATTTTAAAGCAACAACAGGCCTGGAGAAGACAGAACTAAGACTCAAGATAATCTATATCAAGTTGACTCCAGTAGAATGCCTTTCAAGTAGTTTACAACTCTGATGAAAGATCTGATACGGGCAGTGCAGGTGTTTGCGCAAAAACCAACATTATAGGAGAAGAAGAGTTTTTAGGTTTTTAAATAAAAGTTGGGTATCAAGCCCGAATAAAGGAAAACAGAAAGAATACAGAATTACAAAACAATACATTTTGTGAAAGTGAAAGCATATTCCTTAAGAATTGCAAATCTGGGAACAGGACTCCAGAGGGCACACAGCCCTGCCTCGCAAGCAGTGAGTGGTCAACAGCAATCATTATTACCTTGACTTGGCCTAGTGAGGAAGGATGCTTAATTCTAGAAACTAGTACCTATTCAATTATTTGAGATAAAATTCATGCATAAATTCGCTGTTTTAACCACTTTGAAGTGTACAATTCAGTGTGTTCTCGTAAATTCATGTTGTTGCCCAACTGTCACCACTGTCTAATTCCAAACCGTGCTCATCCCCTCAAGAAGAAATCCGAGAGGCACCAAGCAGCTGCATCCCGTTCTCCCCTCAGCTCCAGGAAACCACAAATCCACTTTCCATCTCTCTGGGTTTGCCTATTCTGGACATTCTGTATCCCTATTAATTTTTTAAAAGCAAATACTGATGGCTAATAGTGCTAAGGGGCAAGACTAAGGCTAAAAATTCAAGCTCTTAAAATCACAGCTAAGCATGATTGAGCTAACAAAAAGAAATTCCAAAAATGACACATTCTTTTTATTTTTTTCTGAAGCTCTACTCCCAATGTGGGGCATGAACTCATGACCCTGAGATCAAGAGTTGTGAGATGCATGCCAGGCACCACCAAAATGATACATTCTTAGCCCTTTAAGCAACATTCATATGTGAGGATGTTTCTGGATCCTTACTGATATTCTGTACCCTTACTGATATACAGAAGAGATAATGCTGACTCCGGACCCCAATTTTCCCAGGAAAGGGATGTTAACCAGCATTACTACATACAGGCCACAATACCAAGTGCTTTAGATAAACTATGTTATTTCAATTGTATCCTCAAAGGAGCCTTCAAGTTAAATAAAATTCGACCATCAGAGAGCTAGTAAGCGGAAGAGTCAGGATTCAAAACCAAGTCTGTCTGGTTACAAAGCCAATGTTCTGTCCACTGCACGACACTGGCAAAAAGAAAGGTAAAATCAACTGAAATCTAAAATTGAGTAGAAAAGTTGAGTACAAAAAGAAAAGAAAGAGACTACCACTGTAAGGCAATGAAGGGAGGGAGTATTCTAAGAATGCTGAGAGAGAACAAAGAAATGAAATAGCTAAATTTAACACTGATGCAGAAGGGGAACAACCAAAATGCTTTCCATTCCCAAAAGTTACTAATAAGCTGCTGTTTAAGTCCACAATGACATTGAAGTCAGACTCACTGTTTATTTCAGTGGCTCCTTTGTCAATCCTTTCTATGACTAACTGGAGACAAAGTAAATGCAAATTAAACAAATTTATTGGGCTAAAACACCAGCCCTGTATTATTTCTTACCCACATACTTGAAAAGGAGGCAGCATTGCTGGGTCTTGCCAAAAAACAAACAAACAAACAAACAAACAAAAACAGATGCCCACTTAAATTTGAATTTCAAATTTCAGCTAAACAATGCATAATTTTCTTAGAAGTATGTCCTGTGCATTTCATCTGGAACCTCTAAATGGAGGCCTCTTCATCTCATATGAATAAAAAGGACATCTTCCTAAAATTGGTAGTAGGCCTAAGATTAACTCCAGTTACATCAAAGTAATCCTGTAATGATTTTTAAAATATAAATATGAAATTAATATTATAAAGACATAATATTTGGTAAGCTAGCAATGGTACCGTGTTTGTGAGAAATAAATCAAATTTTCTGAGAATGTCAAAGTGTTTTTTTCCAGGGGCGCCTGGGTGGTTCAGCCGGTTGAGTGTCTGACTCTTGATCTCAGCTCAGGTCGTGATACCAGGGTAGTGGGATCAAGCCCCTCATCAGGTTCTGTGCTGAGCATGGAGCCTGCTTGAGATTCTGTCTTTATCTCCCTCTGCCCTTCTCCCTGCTCATGCTCCCTCTCTCTCTTTAAAAGAAAAAACAGGAGCACCTGGGTGGCTCAGTCGGTTAAGTGTCCGACTTCGGCTCAGGTCATGATCTCACAGTTCCTGAGTTCAAGCCCCCCATCGGCCTCTGTGCTGACAGCTCAGAGCCTAGAGCCTGCTTCGGATTCTGTGTCTCCCCCTCTCTCTCTACCTTTCCTCTGCCTGTTCTCTCTCTCTCTCTTAAAAATAAATAAATAAGCATTAAAAAAAAGAAAAAACATAAAACCAAAAAGGACAGTTCAAAAAAAAAGTGTTTTGGCCACTCCACATAGGGCACTGCTAGTATTCAAGTAGTTGCTGCCACAGAAATAGTGCTTCTCAGGGGCTGGCATGGGTGAGAAATGAATTAAACCTATGAGATTATATAATTTATCAGGTAGTCACAAACCTAAATTAGATCCAAGTAGATAAAAAATACACTGAGAAAATTAATATGAAGGAAGTTATTAAAATATGCAATATCAGCACAAAACTCCTGACTTCCTGAATGGATAATATCTCCCTTCTTTCAAAGTGGAAAGCAGATACTTACTGTCTTTGTTCGGGATCTTGTGCATTCAGCATGGTGAACAGAAATTGCCTTCGGCCTTTTTGCTCCAGTGGGTCCAGGTCTATCACTGTATTAAGGATAAGAGGGGAAAAAAGTCAAGAATCATGTACTGTTGCTATTTGGGCACTAAGACTTTCATTAAGTGGTATATGGAAAACTGAGATATAAAACAGAGGTTGGCTGGGGTTCCTGGGTGGCTCAGTTGGTTAAGCGTTCAACTTTGGCTCAGGTCATGATCTTGTGATTCGTGAGTTCAAGCCCTGTGTTGGGCTCTGTGCTGACAGCTCAGCGCCTGGAGCCTGCTTCAGATTCTGTGTCTCCCTCTCTTTCTGCCCCTCCCCTGCTCTCTCTCTCTCTCAAAAAACAAAACAAAACAAAAAACAAAAAAAAAAAATTAAAAAATTTTTTTTTTTTTTTTTTTTTTTAGTTAAAAAATAAGAGGTTGGCAAGGTGAGGCTCTTGGGCCAGCTACCTGTTTTGGTAAATAAAGTTTTACTGAATACAGCCAATGCCTATTTGTTTACATATTATCTGGGGAGGCTTTCCCACCACAATGATAGAGTTGAAAAGGTGTGACAGAGACCATTTGGCTCACAAAGCCTAAAACATTTACTATCTGGGCCTTCAAGAAAAAGTTTGTCAACCCTGGTATAAAGGACGCCTTATGATTTGCACTGAAAGCTGTTCTGCCATATGCCAAGGTAAATGTGCTCCCACCACTCTACAGCTGGGAGAATCCTAGAAACTGATTTTTTTTTAATGTTTGTTCATTTATTTTGAGAGAGACAGTGTGTATGTGTGTGGGTGGGTGTGTGTGCGCGTGTGCGTACACACACACACACACACACACACACACATGTGAGCAGGGGAGGGGCAGAGAGAGGAAGAGAGAATCCCAAGCAGATTCCATGCTGCCAGGACAGAGCCTGACACTAGGCTCAATCCCATGAAGTGTGAGATCATGACCTGAGCTGAAATCAAGAGTCAGACATTTAACTGACTGAGGCATGCAGGTGCCCCAAGGAGATTGATTTTTTAGGGCCACCTACAGATTTGAGTTTTGTAGCAGGTTCAACTCAAGATGCCTGTCTCAACACCCATTCTCCCCTTCCTCCTCATTTTTATATGGGAATGCTACGGCATCAAATAAATTAGCTTATGTTTTCCAGCCTCTATTTTAGTGAGGTTTGGCTACACGATTCAGTGCTGGCTATTGTGTTGTGGGAAACATGCTTAACAGGCTCAAGTGTGAGGCATTCCTCCTTGCCCTGATGGCCATTAAGAGGGTCAGGGTCACCAAAAGGATGGAATACAGGCACGAGGATGATCAAAAGCAGGGTAGTAGTTTGGACCCTAAGAGTATCACATATCCTCAGCCCTGGACTGTGCCCCTCAGAATCCACTTTATACAAGAAATAAACTTCTACCTCATATAATATAAGGGCAGCATATACTTAGAGGAAGAAGAAGAAGAAGCAGAAGCAGCAGCAGCAGGAGGAGGAGGAGAAGGAATAGAGAACAACAGACAGCTGGCAGAAATTTAAAATAAATATTCAATGACTGGAAGATAAAATTAAGGAAATTTGAGGGGGCACCTAGCTGGCTCAGTTGGTAGAGACTCTTGATCTCAGGGTTGTGAGTTCGAGCCCCACATTGGGTGTAGAAATTACTAAAAATAAAATATTTTTAAAAATTAAAGAAATTTCCCAAGAATAGAAAGAAAAAGCAGAGGTAGAATTACAGGAAGAAAATGAGAAATTTAGAGGATCAAGTTGGAAGATCCAAAACTCTACTAGAAAAATGAGAAAATGCAGGGGTCAAAATTATCACAGAAATGCAATAAAATTTCCCAGAACTAAAAGCCACAAGCTTCCAGATTGAAAGAGCCCCTTGAATGGCCAGAATAATTAAAAGAAAAATATACACATTATTCTGAAATTTAAGAACACTAATGATAAAGATAAAATGTTAAAGTCTTATAGGCAGGTAGTGGTAGTTTTCATACAAAGGTTAGGCTCTTGGCCTGGATCTAGAAGACTATGGACCAACTGCTTTGAAATTCTGAATAAAAATGTTTTCGAAATAGATTTCTATACTTGGTCTAATTATCAATTGAATATACATGCAGAATAAAGAGATTTCATACATGATGTTCTCAGAATATTTCCTCCCAATGTACTCTTTCTTTAAAAGATACTGTAAAATATGATCCATTAAAATATAAAAGTGTGGGGTCCCTGGGTGACTCAGTCGGTTAAGCGTCTAACTGCAGCTCAGGTTATGATCTTGCGGTTCTTGAGTTTGAGCCCTGCATCAGGCTCTGTGCTGACAGCTTAGAGCCTGGAACCTGCTTCAATTCTGTGTCTCCGTCTCTCTCTGCCCCTCTCCCACTTGCACTCGGTCTCTCTCTCTCTCAAAAATAAACAAACATTTACAGAAATTATAAAAGTGAATCAGAGGACAAAACAGGACCCAGGAGACTGCTCCAAATGGCAGCAGTAGCATAATAGCTGAATGAACAGTGGGCTGAAGAGAGGTCTTCAAAGAAAAGAAAACTGATACATTGTTTGACAGGTTTGATTTTTTGAAAACTTGGAAAGGCTGTTGGAGGATGTGAAAAGAATGAGAATAGGCACAATGAAAATAAAGCAAATGAAAAATTGGGACAAACAAAATAACAAACAAGAAAGGAAATATAACCATGGCAAACTACTTGGCTCTTCAAGAATTAATATCCATAATATTAAGACTGGATTAAATGAAAGTTATGATCCAAGTATATGGGAGGAAGGGGACATGGGT
This sequence comes from Panthera onca, assembly GCF_046562875.1. Lineage (NCBI taxonomy): Eukaryota > Metazoa > Chordata > Mammalia > Carnivora > Felidae > Panthera > Panthera onca. The sequence goes on along the minus strand of NC_138344.1, from coordinate 72,001,717 downwards.
ATAAGAGAGAAATTTGATGTGCCAAGATAGGAAGTCAGGAGATAATACCTAAAATTGGTGAGTCAGGAAATTGCAATAGAAACATTCCTAAGAAACATGGAATTAAATAACAAGAAATAGCAGAAAAAGTGAAAAGAGGTGTGGTGGACCAAAGAGGATGGGGGATGATAGGGAGTGGTTCATGGAGAAGGGATAGAAAAAGGAACTGTTCCCTGTCTTCTCCTCTGAAAAAAAAAAAAAAAAAGAAAAGAAAAGAAAAAGGAACTGTTTAATTAAAAATCTCTGTAGGCCTATTTGTGGGGTGCCTGGGTGGCTCAGTCAATTAAGCGTCTGACTCTTGATTTCAGCTCAAGCCATGATCTCACATCTGTGAGAGGGAGCCTGGCTTGGTGCTGGGCATGGAGCCTGCTTAAGAGTCTTGCTCCCTTTGCCCCTCCCCAACTCATGTTCTCTTTCTCTCTTAAATAGATAGATAGATTTTTAAGAAGGCTCCATGCCCTGCACAGAGCCCAAAGTGGGGCTTGAACTCACAATCCTGAGATCAAGACCTGAGCTGAGATCAAGAGGTGGACACTTAACCAACTGGGTCACGCAGGCACCCCATTTGATATTTTAAAATCATATGCATAACCCCACTTATTTCAACGGATAGACCATCCAACAGAAAGTCAACAAAGAAACAGTGGCTTTGAATGACACATTGGACCAGATGGATTTAACAGATACATTCAGAACATTCTATCCTAAAACAACAGAATACACATTCTTTCCTAGTGCACATGGATCAGTCTCCATTGTAGGCCACAAAACAAGTCTAAACAAATTCAGACAGACTAAGTCATACCGTGCATCTTTTCTAATTTTTTTTTAACGTTTATTCACCTTTGAGAGATGGAGAGAGACAGAGCACAAGTGGGGGAGGGGCAGAGAGAGAGGGAGACACAAAATCCAAAGCAGGCTCCAGGCTCTGAGCTGTCAGCACAGAGCCCGATGCGGGGCTTGAATTCATGAACAGTGAGATCATGACCTGAGCCAAAGTTGGACGCTTAACCAACTGAGCCACCCAAGTTCCCCCCCATGCATCTTTTCTGACCACAATACTATGAAACTAGAAATCAACCACGTGAAAAAAATCTGCAAAGAGCACAGATACATGGAAGTTAAATAACATGCTACTAAACAATGAATGGGTTAACCAAGAAATCAGAGAGGAAATAAAAAAATACATGTAGACAAATGAAAATACAATGGTCCAAAATCTTTGGGATACAGCAAAAGCTGTTCTAAGAGCAAAGTTTATAACACTACAGGCCTAACTCAAGAAACAAGAAAAATCTCAAAAAAAAAAAAAAAAAAAAAAAAAAAAAAAAAACCAAAAAAAACCAAAAACCGTCCTGGGGCACCTGGGTGGCTCAGTCGGTTGAGCCTCTGACTTCAGCGTAGGTCATGATCTCATGGTTCATGAGTTCGAGCCCCACATCAGGCTCTGTGCTGACAGCTCGGAACCTGAAGCCTGCTTCAGATTCTGTGTCTCTCTCTCTCTCTCTCTCTTTCTGTGGCTACCCTGTTTACGCTCTCTCTTTCTCTCTCAAAAATAAATAAACATAAAAAAATCCCTAACATTATACCTAAAGGAGCTAGAAAGAGAAGAACAAACAAAATTCAAAACCAGTAGAAGCAAGAAAATAATAAAGATTAAAGCAGAAATTAAAGAAATAGAAACTAAAAAAGCCAATAGAATGGATCAATAAACCAAGAGCTGGTTCTTTGAAAAGATGAACAAAATTGATAAATGTTAGCCAGACTCATAAAAAAAAGACTCAAATAAACAAAATCAGAAGTGAAAAAGGAGAAAAAATAACCAACACCACAGAAATACAAAGGATTGTAAGAGAATATTATGAAAGATTATATGCCAACCAATTGGACAACCTAGAAGAAATGGACAAATTCCTAGAAACGTAAGTTCCCAAAACTGATTCAAGAAGAACTTGAAAATTTGAAACAACTGATTACCAGCAATGAAATTGAATCAATAATAATAATTTAAAAACTCCCAACAAATAAAACTTCAGGTCAAGATGGCTTCACAGGTGAATTCTACCAAACATTTAAAGAAGAATTAATACCTATTCTTCTCAAACTATTCCAAAAAATAGAAGAGGAAGGAAAACTTCAAAACTTATTACACAAGGCCAGCATTACTCCAATACCAAAACCAGATAAAAACATTACAAAAAAGAGAACTACAGGCCAATATCTCTGATAAGCATAATTGCAAAAATCCCCAACAAAATATTGACAAACCAAATCCAACAATACATGTAAAAAATCACTCACCACCATCAAGTGGGATTTACTTCCAGGATACCAGCGTGGTTCAATATTTGCAAATCAATCGATGTGATATATCACATCAATAAAAAAAGGATAAAGATCATACGATCATTTTAATAGATGCAGAAAAAGCATTTGACAAAGTACAATATCCATTCATGATAAAACCCCTCAACAAAATAGGTTTAGAGGGAACATTCCTCAACATAATAAAGGCTGTATGTGGAAAGCCCACAGCTAACATCATATTCAATGGTGAAAAACTGAGAGCTTTCCCTTTAAGACCAGAAACAAGACAAGGATGTCCACTCCCACCACATTTATTCAACACAGTACTGGAAGTCCTAGCCACAGCAATCAGACAAGAAAAAGGAGTAAAAAGCATCCAAATTGATAAGGAAGAAGTAAACCTTTCACTATTTGCAGATGACATGATACATAACTAGAAAACACTAAAGACTCCACCAAAAAACTTACTAGAATTGATAAATGAATTTAGTAAGGTCACAGGAAACAAAATCAATGTGCAGAAATCTGTTGCATGTCTATCCATTAATAATGAAGCAAGAGAAAGAGAAATTAAGAAAGCAATCCCATTTACAATTGCACCAAAAATAATAAAATACTTAGGAATAAGTTTAACCAAGGAGATGAAAGACCTATACTCTGAAAACTATAAAACATTGATGAAAATAATTGAAGACCACACAAATAAATGGAAAGAATTGGAAAATATTCCATGTTCATGGACTGGAAGAACAAATATTGTTAAAATGTCCACACTACCCAAAGCAATCCACAGATTTAATGCAATACATATCAAAATACCAACAGCATTATTCACAGAAGTAGAACAAACAACCCTAAAATTTGTATGGAACCACAAAGACCCCAAATAGGCATAACGATCTTGAAAAAGAAAAACAAAGCTGGAGGCATCACAATCTCCTAGATGTCAAGATATACTACAAAGCTATAGTAATCAGATGAGTATGGTACTGGCATCAAAACAGACATATAGATCAATGGAACATAATAGAAAACCCAGAAACAAACATAAGATTATATGGTTGATTAATCTTTGACAAAGGAGGCAAGAATATGCAATTGGAAAAAAGACGGTCTCTTCAACAAATGGTGTTGGGAAAACTGGACGGCTACATGCAAAAGAATGAAACTGGACTTTCTTACATCATACTCAAAAACAAATTCAAAATGGATTAAGGACCTAAATGTGAGACCTGAAACTAAGTATCCTAGAAGAGAGCACAGGCAGTAATTTCTCTGACATCGGCCATAGTGACATTTTTCTAGATCGAGTCTCTTAAGGCGAGTGAAATAAAATTAAAAATTAGCTATTGGAAATACATCAAAATAAAAAGTCTCTGCACAGCAAAGGAAATAATCCACAAAACTAAAAGGCAACCTACCGAATGGGAGAAAACATTTGCAAATGACATATCCGGTAGAGGGTTAGTATCTGAAATTTATAAAGAACTGATATAACTCAACACCCAAAAAACAAATAATCTAATTAAAAAATGCGAAGACACGGACAAACATTTCTCCAGAGCAGAGATACAGATTGTCAACAGACTCATGAAAAGATGCTCAAAATCACTCATTATCAATGCGAATGAAAGCCACAGTGAGAGGGCACCTGGGTGGCTCAGTGAGTAAAGTGTCTGGCTTTGGCTCAGGTCATGATCTCACAGTTTGTGAGTTCGAGCCCCACGTCGGGCTCTCTGCTTTCACCGTGGAGCCTGCTTCAGATCCTCTGTCTTTCTCTCTCTGCCCCTCTTCCACTCGAGCACACATGCTCTCTCTCCCTCTCTCTCAAAAATAAACAAACATTAAAAAAAGAACCACAGTGAGATATCACCTCATACCTTTCGGAGTGGCTAAAATAAAAAACACAAGAAACAACAAGTGGTGGTAAGGATGTGGAGAAAAAGGAATCCTTGTGCACTGTTGGTGGGAATGCAAACTGGTGCAGCCACTGTGAATGGATCTAGAGAATATTATGCTAAGCCAAATATGTCAGTCAGAGAAATACAAATACCATGTGATTTCACTTATGTGTGGAATTTAAGAAGCAAAACAAAGGAAAAAACAGAGACAAACCAAAAAATCGGACTCTTAAGTATAAAAAACAAACTGATGGTTACCTGAGGGGAGGTGCGGGGTTGCGGGGGGGGGATGAGTGAAACAAGTGAAGGGGATTAAGAGTACACCCATCCTGATGAGCACAGAGAGTAATGTATAGAATTGTTGAATCACTGTGCTGTACACCTAAAACTAATATAACACTGTATGTTAACTATACTGGAATTAAAATAGAAAACTTAAGGGGCACCTGGGTGGCTCAGTCAGTTAAGCGTCGGACTTCAGCTTGGGTCATGATCTCAAGGTTCATGGGTTCGAGCCCTGCGTCGGGCTCTGTGCTGACAGCTCAGAGCTTGGAGACTGCTTCAGATTCTGTGTCTCCCTCTCCCTCTCTCTGCCCCTCCCGCTCTTGTGCTCTCTCTCAAAAATAAACATTAAAAAAATTTTAATAGAAAACTTGATTAAAAATAGTAATAAAAGGGGTGCCTGGGTGGCTCAGTTGATTAAGCATCTGACTTTGGCTCATGATCTCATGAGGTCATGATCTCATGGTTCATGAGCTTGAGCCCTGCTTCAGATGAGCACAAGCCCCCGCTTCTGGTGAGCCTGAACCCTGCTTCTCTCTCTCTCTCTCTGTGCCTCATGGGATTCTCTCCGTCCTCTCTCTGCCCCTCACTCACTTGTGCCCTCTCTCTCTCTCAAAATAAATATTTAAAAACATAATAAAAAGGGGTACCTGGGTGGCTCAGTTAGTTGAGCATCCAACTCTTGATTTTGGCTCAAGTTATGGTCTCATGGTCCATGAGTTCAAGCCCCGTGTCAGGCTCTGCACTGACAGCATGGAGCCTGCTTGGAATTCTCTCTCTCCTCTATCTGCCCCCCACCCCACCCAACTTCAAAATAAATAAATATCTTTAAAAATTTTTTAAATAACAAAAACCGAAAAAATTAGTAAGCCTATATGCACGTATCACTTTGATAAATGAGAGAAAAGAGAACGGTTGCATGCACCCCATTGGAAGGGCAGAGTAGTTCTGGCCCCTCAGACTCCCCTTCCTGGCCAACCACGGGGGCTGCCTCACCTTTGCTGAAGTGGAAGTGGATCTCTTCTCCTGCCCTCGGTTTCCTCAGGGATACTGGAGTCTCCGTCTCTGACAAGGGGAGGTCGTAGAACTTGTACTCTACATACACCTGTTTTACATTTTCATCACTCATCACTTCGGCCTCTGGGTAGAAGGCCAGGGAGACAATTTCGATGCACATCTTCTCTGACCTCTGACAAGGAAGACATGTATTTCCTGTAGGTTAGTGATGCTCCAAGTGTTCACACTCCAAGTAACACGTTACTCTCTCAGACTCCATCCCAGACATATTCCATCTAACATAGCCTTGAGAATTGCGGTAAAGCTGCCGCCCAGAACTGCCTGTGCCCACCAAATACATGCCCCGGAACAGGCAGTCAGACCAGCCTGACCTCTCACGGTAACGCCAGTACTTTCAGCCCTACTTCAAAGTTGCTGCCACAGTCACCGTCCTCTCCTTTGATTGTCCGTGTGTCCATTTTTGCATTAGGGACACCAGGTACAGGGCTGACATCTCTCTAGTTTCAAGAAATAAGCCGAGGGCAACGTTAAGTCCTCCCTTTCCACGGTGTGGCCGCAAGTCATGTCATGACACTAGTGAGACGTCGACCCGGGATGGCCCGGACCAGCCACAGTTCTCCCTGGTCATCTGTGAGAACTCTCCTGTCTCTAGGTTGCCAGGCCAGTGCCCTCGTGTCCAAAGATCTACCCCCACTCTCATCTTTTCTCTTAGGAAGGAAGTGCAGCTTCTGGGCCTTCCCCAAGGAAGCTCAGAAGGCAATATTTCTTTCCTTGTTCTTTTTTTTTAACGTTTATTCATATTTGAGAGACAGAGAGAGACAGAGTGTAAGCAGGAGAGAGGCAGAGAGAGAGAGGGAAAGAGGGGTATTCTCAAGCAGGCTCTGCACTGTCAGCATGGAGCCCCACTCAGGGCTTGAACTCACAAACCATGAGATCATGACCATGAGATCATGATCATGAGCTGAAATCAAGACTCAGACGTCAAGAGCCATCCAAGCGCCCCTAGCATTTTTTTTTAAAGGAAAGAATAAGATAAGATAGAATGGAATGGAATAGAACAGAAAATATGAGAGTGGTACAGGTAAGCCTTGTTTCTTAAAACTTTTGTGTATATGTGATTGGACTGGGCACAAAGTAGAAATGTGTTTCTTACAGTGTCTGTGATTAAAACAGCATAAAAGCCTTTAAGATACAGAACAGATGAACACAAGGGAAGGGAAGCAACAATAATATAAAAACAGGGAGGGGGACAAAACAGAAGAGACTCATAAATATGGAGAACAAACTGAGGGTTATGGGAGGGGTTGTGGGGGGGGATGGGCTAAATGGGTAAGGGGCATTAAGGAAGCTACTCCTGAAATCATTGTTGCACTATATGCTAACTAACTTGGATGTAAATTTAAAAAATAAATCAAATATGAAAAAAAAGCATAAAAGCCACTCTTATATACCACCATCTAGAGTGGCTCCTGGCAATGTTTCACTTTTATACATTTACATATAATTTTAATTTACACACAGTAAAATACAAAACCTAAAGTGTACTGTTTAAAAAAATTTTTTTAAGTTTATTTATTTTGAGAGAGAGAGAGAGAGAGAGAGAGAGAGAGAGAGAGAGCACAAGTAGGGAAGGGTTAGAGAGAAAGAGACAGAATCCCAAGCAGGCTCTACATCAGTGCAGAGCCCGATGTAGGGCCTGAACTCACAAACTTTGAGATCATGACCTAAGCCGAGATCTAGAATCAGATGCTTAACTGACTGTGTCACCCAGATGCCCCAAGTGTACAGTTTTGATACGTATATACAAGTGTGTAATCAACATATTCAAGATACAGAACCATTACCCTAGAAAGTTCTCCCATGCCACTGTTGACATTATTGTTAAGCTAAGAACCCTATGTCCTACAGTTTCAATAAAAATGTAGCAGAACTTGGGGCATCTGGTTGGCTCAGCTAGTTAAATGCCCAACTCTTGATTTCGGCTCAGGTAGTGATCTCACAGTTCATGGGATCGAGCCCAAAATCAGGCTCCATGCTGACAGCATAGAGACTGCTTGGGATTCTCTCTCTCCTTCTCTCTCTGCCCCTCCCCTCCTCATACTCACACTAATGGGCACCCACACTCTCTCCCTCTCTTTCAAAATAAATACTTAAAAAATAAAATTGTATCAATGCTAAACTTCTTTAAAAATAATGAAGCAGAACTTCTCAAAGGTGTGCCTGAGGAATAGGTATTTTATAAATGAATGGTTCTGTGAGAAAATAAATTTTGGAAAATCAAGATTAACAAACTTATCAGCATTCTTTAGCTTGACCTATGGCCTTTAATATGCTAAGATGCTTCTGGACACTTTTAGAGGATGATACAAAGATAGTTTTTTCCAAACGTATTTGACTACACAATTGCTTTTTGTTTTTTCCTGGATACGGTTGGGTTTAATTTTCCAAAGAACACACTTTAGGAAACACTGAGATCTGGAAAAAAAAAAAAATAGGTGTTCATAGTCATATAAGTACCCGAATCCCCAGCAACATCTTACCAAAAAAAAGCCTCCCACGCCTAACAAGATGAACATTTTTCCTCATAGTTAAACATGAACAACCACCAGACCAGTGACTTTCAAACTGTAAAACTCAGCCTATCCATATTCATATGTGTGTGTGTAAAAAAAAATCATTGAAATAAAAGTCTCCTGAAACAATTTTTAACCTTAATAAGTGCAATGAAAACTATTATTTTGTATTTTATTCTTTCTCAGTTTTTTGTTTGTTTTTGCTGGGAACCTCTATTTTTATTTCATTGCCTGGGGACGTCAACTTACATTTGGAAAATATTGTGTCACAATTCTGCTCTATGACACAATGGCCATTAGCCACAGGTGGCTACTGAGCACTTGAAACATAGCTACTCTGAATTGGGATGCGTGGTCAGTGTAAAATTCACAGGATTTCGAAGACTTTGTAAGGTGTCTCAATAATGTTTTGCATTAATTTCATATTGAAATGATAGTGCTTTAATTTTTTTTAATGTATGTTTATTTTTGAGAGAGAGAGAGACAGAGCAGGGGAGGGGCAGAGAGAGCAGGGAGACACAGAATCCGAAGCAGGCTCCAGGCTCTGAGCTTTCAGCACAGAGCCCAACATGGGGCTCGAACTCACAACCTGAGATTGTGACCTGAGCCAAAGTCGGACGCTGAACTGACTGAGCCACCTAGGTGCCCTGAAATGATAATGCGTTAGATATATTAGGTTAAAGAAAATGTATTCTTTTTTTATTAAATTACTTTAAGTGTTTTATTTATTTATTATTATTATTATTATTTTTTTTTTTTTGAGAGAGAGTGCACAAGCAGGGAAAGGGCAGAGAGCAAGGAGGACAGAGGATAAGCAGGCTCTGCCCTGAGAGCAGTGAACCCGATGTGGGGCTTGAACTCATGAACCGTGAGAGCATGACCGGAGCCAAAGTCGGACAATCAACCAAGTGAGCCACCCAGGCGCCCCTAAAATATATTATTAATTTTACTTGTTTCTTTTCACGCTTTTCATATGGACACTAGAAAATTTTAAGTTACATTTGTATCACATTATAATTCTGGGGATAGCACCTCACAGACTTTAAGCTACCTAAGTTCTAGGACCACACACGTCTGCCTCACCAACCCCTGTAGTCCCAGCATCTAGCATACTCTTAATTTGTTTTGTTACTTCATCACACTACCTGGATCTTAATTTTTCAAAATTACTTTTGATTCCTTCCCTTACAAACACTCTCATTCCATTAAAGTCAGGAACTGAGAAAGCTGAGGAGAAGTGTTGGTAACACTGTGAGAAAAGGTGACCATAGGGTGACAGTGGTATAATTTGGGGGCTGATAATTTAGTGATATCCATCAAAAGTTCAAGTGCACATTCCTTTTAAAACCAGCAGTTTTGCTTCCAGGAATCTATCTCACAAAAACATCTGCCAAATACACAAAGATACATGTGAACAGAGACGTTCGCTGTGACATTAGTTTTTTTCCTCTCTTTTCCCTCTTTTAATTACCTGGTTGTACAAAAATTCAAGTGACAAGGTATGGTCATCAAACATTTGTTCCTTTCAAGGCTCATTTAAAAGTTTGGCTAGAGGAGGGTGCCTGGGTGGCTCAGTCAGTTAAACGTCTGACTTCGGCTTGGGTCACGATCTCACAGCTTGTGGGTTCGAGCCCTGCATTGGGCTCTGTGCTGACAGCTTGGAGCCTGGAGCCTGCTTCGGATTCTGTGTCTCCCTCTCTCTCTCTGCCCCTCCCCCGTTCTCTCTCTCTCTCTCTCTCTCTCTCTCAAAAAATAAATAAACATTAAAAAAAATTTGAAGTATGGCTAGAGGAATTTTCTTTCATACCTTCCTTTTCTTTCTCCTCCTCCTCCTCTTCCTTTTCTTTTTTGCCCCCAGTTTTACTGACATATAACCTCTTGATTTCCAGCACTTCAGATAAACCAAACTGTTCTACATCAGGGTCTTTACATTTGCCAGTTCCTCTGCCTGAGATGATTTCCCTCCATCTCTTCCCTTCTCTATCTTCAAATTTCAGTTTAAATGTCCCCTCTTCAGAGGCATGTGGATGGCTCCGTTGGTTAAGAGTCCAACTCTTGATTTCGGATCCCGTCATGATCTCACAGATGGTGAGATCGAGCCAGGCATCAAGCTCTGCACTGACAGCAAGTAGGCTACTTGGGATTCTCTCTTTCTCTCTGTCTGCCCCTACCCCTCCCTCCCTCCCTGTCTCAAAATAAATAAATAAACATAAAAAAATTTAAATGTCCCCTTCTCAGAGAAGTCTTTCCTTACACATGCCTAACTTAACCTCTCCCATTACTATTACTCAACTTATTTTCTTCATAGTATTTAGAATCAACAAGTATCTTACTTAGTTGCTCACTGATTTATATATGTTTTCCCTCAATAGAATGTAAGATTCAAGAGGGAAGAGACCAAGTTTGTCTTATTCACCTTTTTGTGTCCATACAGCCTGCCAAGTACTACGACAGGTACTCCATAATGATTTGTTGAAGGAGTAAACAACCCAAAGGGCTGTTGTGCGGCTTTAGTGAATTAATGAATATCAAGTTTATCAGTGTTGCCCACTGAGGTCTGTCTAAATAAAAGGTCGTGTATTATCTTAACTAAAACTGATCAGCAGTTAAGAGAAAAGAACTAGAAAAAGCTGAACATATCAACATAGATGGACTCCCAAAATGTTACTGATGGCACATTTCTGAATACTGTGTAACAAAAAAGAAAAAAAATGCAAAAACCTGTGTGAATGATTCATGGCACCTCCCTGTACCTTTTTTGGCAACTGTTTACAAATCTTTAATTATCTCAAAATAAGTTTAAAGAAAGAAAAATACATAATGTTTAATGTTATTCATAAGAAAGCAAAAAAAGGGGTGCCTCAGTGACTCACTCAGTTAAGCACCCAAATCTTGGTTTCAGCTCAGGTCATGATCTCACAGTTTGTGGGTTTGAGTCCCATGTCGGGCTCTGCGCTGACAGCACAGAGCTTGCTTGGGACTCTCTGCCTCCCTCTCTCTCTGTCCCTCCCCTGCTCATGTGAGTGTGCTCTCTCTCTCTCTCTCTCAAAAGTAAATATATAAACATTTTTTTAAAAAAGAGTATAGCAAAAGAGAATAAACTTTGAGATTCTTGATACACACTATGGCAAATAAAAGACCATAACCTAAGGCCATAGAGCAAATGGAAATAATTGTTCTCCTCTAGTTAGTAGCTACTAAGAAGGAGATGGAAACGTTTTCTATGGTCTACTCATAGTGGAAGATTGATTCCTGGGACCAGGAATGTGGTTTGGGCTGTGATCATTTCCTGGGGATTCTTAGAGAGAAGTTAAGTATAGAGGGCCTTTAGGAACCCTGTGTTGATTAACAGACAGGGCCTCGTGGGAAACAGCCCTACATACCTCCTATGAACACAGGAACTGTCCTAATCCTGGACTCAAGGAGAGGCAAAGATTCTTTAGTATTGTAACCATTTCACTTTTTAGCAGTATAAGGGAAAGACATCTTGGAAGGGTCTTCTTTGAGTTGTACTGTTCAACCTACTCAATTGACCTGGGAGCCAGAAAGGAAATGACACCCCTCTGCTTCAATCCCCTCCCTTTACGGTCTAGTTCTTTTTGTGTGGCGGGGGAGGGGGGGCACTACCAGATCACAGAAGGATGACCTTGAGAACTAGAATATTTCAAAGAGGATAAACTATTATCATCATCAATAGCATCATCATTGTCATTTAGTACTTAATTTGTCTTGGGCACTGTATTAAGCCCTTATCACACATTACCTTATTTAAATCTTGCCACATCACTAGAAGGTAAGCATACTTAATATTACCAGATAAGGAAAGCTCAATAGAAGCTAAATAACCCCTCCAAAGTTAGCAGAGCCAGGATCTAGACCACTTTTGCCTGAATCAAATCTTCATGCTCTTAACACTACACTCTCTTGCTTCTTCCATTATCCTGGCTGAGTCCAAACAGAAGTGACAGAGCTCAAATATTATCTCTGGTCATTCAATCTCTTTGATCTTTTATGCCCAGCTATTCTGAAATACAATAATGATTTTGTACAGTCAACCCTCAAACAATAGAGGTTTGAATAACGTGGGTCCCCTTATATGTGGATGTTTTTCAATAAATACAGTGCAGTACTATAACCTTACTTTCTCTTATGATTTTTTCTTTTTTTTTTAAACGTTGATTTGTTTTTGAAAGAAAGAGAGCACACAAGAGCACTTGCACAGGCAAGGGGAGGGGCAGAGAGAGAGGGGCACAGAGGATCTGAAGCGGGCTCTGCACTGACAGCACAGTGCCCCATGCATGGCTTGAACTCATGAGCCATGAGATCATGACATGAGCTGAATGCTTAACAGACTGAGCCACCCAAGTGCCCCTTCCTTATGATTTTTTTTAAGTTTATTTATTTATTTAGAGAGAGAGAGTGCAAGTGGGCGAGAGGCAAAGAGAAGGGCGGGGGGGTGGTAGAGAGAATCCCAAGCAGGCTACATACTGGCCAGCCTCGGGGGTTTATCCCACCAACAGTAAGATCATGGCCTGAGCCAAAACCTAGAGTCAGATGCTTACCCAACTGAGCCACACAGGTGTCCCCCTTAATGGCATTTTCTTTTCTCTAGCTTACTTTATCATAAGAATACATATGACATACAAAATATGTGTTGATCAACTATTTGTTATGGGTAAGCCTTCTGGCCAACAGTAGGCTGTTAGTAGTTAAGTTTTGGGGAAGTCAAAAGTTGTACATGGATTCTCAACTGCACAGAGGGTTGAGTCCTTAACCCCCACATCATTCAAAGGTCAACTGTATGTGCCTGTGTTTTTGCTAAGTAAGCTCAGTTTTCATATTTAGGTTGTCAAATCATTTTTGGGTGCACAAAGATTTTCTAATAAGATCTTATTTAGGAGCCTTTAATTTTGAATAATATTTCATTTTTTATTTGTTTAAGTCTATTTATTTATTTTGAGAGAGAGAGAGAGAAGTGGGGAGGGGAAGAGGGAGGGGGTGGAGAGAATCCTGAGCAGGCTCTGCACTGTCAACACAGAGCCTGACACGGGGCTAGAAATCACGAACCATGAGACAATGATCTGAGTTGAAACCAAGAGTCAGATGCTTAACCGACTGAGCCACCCATGCGCCCCTTGAATAATACTTTAAATGTAGTATGTCTGACATGTAGTTCAAAAAACTTGCTGACCAGTTTTTAAGGTTGATCTGAGAGGTGGCTTAATTTAGAAACTTTGACTGGAGATCACCTCTTCTGCTAACCAGCTCTCTGTACTAGACATATTCATCTTCTTCACCTTTATGATCTCTAAGGAGTCACTGTCCAGTTGCAACATTCCCTGGTCTGATCTTACAAGTATTTCTCAAGATATGATTGTGTAATGGTTAAAGATATGGCAGATACAGCTTCAGAAGAAAATACTTAAAATTTTCTTTCTCAACTGTTTAAGTCTACTGATTTTGAGTTGTTTCTCTCCACACCAATATCCTTTAGTTGCCTGCAAACCATCGGTACAAGTTCTGACTCTCAAGGAAGAGTTTTCTGACCTCTACAAAAGCAGCAATGATATCCCTTTTCTGAATTCTTACAAACCTTAGAGGTTTTTTTTAAAGTTTATTTATTTATTTAGAGAGAGAGCGTGTGCACACAAGTCAGGGTGGGGCAGAGAGAGAGGGAGAGAGAGAATCCCAAGCGAACCATGAGATCATGACCTGAGCCGAAACCAAGATTCAGACACTTAACCCACTGGGCCACCCAAGTGTCCCACAAACCTTGGAGTTTCTATCACATAATCTAACCACTTGATTTTAGGTCACACTATACTTATATTGTTTCTAATGAAGTTCATAATCCTCAATCAGATTTTAATCTTTCATTCAGTCACTCATTCAACACATATTTATTAAGTGACCACACATGTGTAAGGGAGCATTCCAATGGCTCAAGAGAGTGATTGTTTCCTATCTCACTTATAACCACACAAGATTCTAATACAATAATGGTTGAATATACCCATGAATATTTACTCATATATTTGTGTGTGTATATCCCCAATTAGTCCCACAAGTGATCCGAGGCTGAAATATTCAATAAAGAATTGCAATTACAGGGGTGCCTGGGTGGCTCAGTTGGTTAAGCATCCAACTTCAGCTCAGGTCATGACCTCATGGTTTGTGAGTTCAAGCCCCATGCCGGGCTCTGTGCTGACAGCTCAGAGCCTGGAGACTGCTTCAGATTCTGTGTCTCCTTCTCGCTCTGCCCCTCCCCCATTCATGCTCTGTTTCTCTCTCAAAAATAAATAAACGTTGAAAAAATTAAAAAAAAAATTGCATCTACAAGTTTTAAAACTTGGGTCAAAAACTTCAGAAACGGAATCTCTCTGGGCTTTCCCGCAAAGAACCCTTTCTTCTTTTCTAGCTTCCACCTCCCAAAGTACATCTGCTCTCCTTAGGTGGACTTCGGAAATGGGCATTACTCAGGCTGGAGATGAATCAGCGCACAATGAAGGAGACAGGCAGGGGATCCAGACAAAGGAGAGAAGTATTGAAAAAAAATCCCCATTTATACCAAATCAAGAAAGTGATCCTTTCAGCAGAGCCTGTCTCAAGAAACTTCCACTCCTTCGCAATGCAAATTTAACTAAACAACTTGATTTTCCCATCAAGTTCATTAAAAATGGGATAATTTCACATATGTGGCCATTAAGCACAATGTCGTTGTTTATAAGCTTGGCTCACATTCACACGAGGATGATTACCCCAGCGTACTTACCGCCTTAGGACATTTCTGAGATACTGGTGTCACTATGTCATCACTATCTGTAGTCTGTGCTTCACTGACTTCAGAAGCTTGTTCACAGGATTCTTTATCTGTTACAGAAAAGGCTAGAATTACAGAACTATTTCCAAGCACCCTATCTAAACCCAGTACCTTCATCTTCAATCCCTTATCTGGCCACTAGTTCTGAGTACCTAGATTTTGGCTTCATTTACTGAGAATCAAACCCTCCTTTTCTTTCTTTTTTTTTTATTATAGGAAATTTATTGTCAAATTGGTTTCCATACAACACCCAGTGCTCATCCCAAAAGATGCCCTCTTCAATGCCCATCACCCACCCTCCCCTCCCTCCCACCCCCCATCAACCCTCAGTTTCTTCTCAGTTTTTAAGAGTCTCTTATGCTTTGGCTCTCTCCCACTCTAACCTCTTTTTTTTTTTTTTCCCTTCCCCTCCCCCATGGGTTTCTGTTAAGTTTCTCAGGATCCACATAAGAGTGAAAACATACGGTATCTGTCTTTCTCTGTATGGCTTATTTCACTTAGCATCACACTCTCCAGTTCCATCCACGTTGCTACAAAAGGCCATATTTCATTCTTTCTCATTGCCACATAGTACTCCATTGTGTCTATAAACCACAATTTCTTTATCCATTCATCAGTTGATGGACATTTAGGCTTTTTCCACAATTTGGCTATTGTTGAGAGTGCTGCTATAAACATTGGGGTATAAGTGCCCCTGTGCATCAGTACTCCTGTATCCCTTGGGTAAATTCCTAGCAGTGCTACTGCTGGGTCATAGGGTAGGTCTATTTTTAATTTTTTGAGGAACCTCCACACTGTTTTCCAGAGTGGCTACACCAGTTTGCATTCCCACCAACAGTGCAAGGGCAAACCCTCCTTTTCAAAGATTCACTTATTCAGAAGTTTGCCAAATAAGGAGTTCACTTCTAGAAAAAAAAAGAAAAGAAAAAAGAAAAAAAGGGAAAGAAGGGAGAATGGAAGGAAGGAAACTAGAAAGAAAGCTGGTCCTTTTGTAGGGGCTGGAGAAAATGACCAAGCCAAGAAAAAGCAATGCAATTGGGGTGGCAGATTGTATTTCCCAAAAATAGCCTCAGACAATATTTCTCATTCCACATGCTCTCTTGTAATGTGACCTGTCATACATAATATTTTTTACTGAACATTTGAAATTCCCTTTTGTAAGATGCCTTTCATATCTTTGTTAATTTTTCTATTGGGCTGTCTTTTTCTTTCTTTCTTTTTTTAATGTTTATTTATTTTTGAGAAGAAGAGAGAGAGTGCAAGGGGGAGGGGGAGGGGCAGAGGGAGAGGAGGACTGAAGTAGGCTCTGTACTGATAGCAGAGAGCCTGATGTGGGGCTCAAACCCACAAACTGTGAGATCATGACATCAGCTGAAGTCGGATGTTTAATCGACTGAGCCACCCAGGTGCCCCTGTTTATTTGAGAGAGAGAGAGAGAAAGCACAAGTTGGGGAGAGGGCCAGAGGGAGAGGGTCAGAGGAGGGGGAGAGGGGGGGAGCAGAGAGAGAGAGAATATCTTAAGCAGGCTCCACACTCAGAGCAGAGCTCAATGCAGGATTCGATCTCAAGAACCGTGAGATCACAACCTGAGCCAAAATCAGAGTCTGACACTTAACTGATTGAGCCACTCAGGCACCCCAAGAAAATTCTACTAATGTTGATGAGGTTTTGAAATGATGGGGTTCAGAGCTGACGGCCAAGAAAGAATTCTTGAAGACGTCTTTGGTGCAGAAAGGTGATTTTTATTAAAGCACAGGGACAGGACCAGTGGGCAGAAAAAGCTGCGAGCTGTCTTTTTCTAATTGATTTGTAGGGGTTCTGCTTATTTTTTTAATTTGAGCCTTTTGATGGTCGCATGTTTTACAAATATCATTTCCATTCTTGCCCATTTAATCTTTTGCTACACAGAAATTCTTACTTTTAAAGTAGTCAACTTTATCAATATTTTCTTCATGACTACTACATTTTGTTTTTTATTTAAGACATCTTTCCTTATTCTGAATGATGAATAATGCTGCTCTGAGTATTTGTGTACAAGTCTTTGGATGGTCAAATGTTTCCAATTCTCTTGGACAGACCCTTAAGAAGAGAATTGCTGGATTGTAAACTGTATGTTTTATTTTTTAGGAAATAGCCAAATATTTTTCATAGTAGCTGTACTGTTTTCTATTCCCAACAGTAATGCATAAGGTTCCAATTTTTCCACATCTTCACTAACACTTGCTACAGTCAACCTCTAGAATGTATCAATTCTAGCTGGAGTGTACTGGTATCTCATTGTGATATTATTTTGCTTTTTCCTAATGACTAATGCTGTTGAGCATCTTTTGTATGCTTAACTGCCATTCATATATGTTCTTTAGTGAATGTCTAGTCAAATTTATTGACCATTTTAAATTGAGTTGTCTTACTGAGTTGTAAGGATTCCTTACAGATTATGGATGCAAGTCCTTTATCAGAAATGTGATTTGCAACTAAAATTTAAATTTAAAAAAGGGAAAAAAATGTGATTTGCAAATATTTTCTCCTAATCTATAGCTGACCTTTTCATTTTCTTAACACTGTCCTTTGAAGACCATGCATTTTTTATTTTGCCTAAGTCCAATTTATCATTTTTTAAATTTTATGGACCATGCTTCTGATGTCATAGCTAAAGAATCTTTGTCTAATAAGGTCAAATAATTTATCCTATGTTTTCTTTTAGAAATGCTATAGTTTTGGTTCTAATATTTAGATTTATAACGTATTTTGGTTAATTTTTATGGGTGGTGTGAGGTAGTTGTTTAAGGTTTTTTCCCCCTCCTCCATGTGGATATCTAATTGTCCTAGCACCATTTGATGGAAAGATTAGATATCCCCATTGAATTGTCTTGGGACCTTTGTGGAAAAATCAATTCACCATAAAATGAAAGTTTATTTCTGGATTCACAATTCTGTCCCACTGATCTGTAAGTCTATCTTTATGCTAATACCACACTGTCTGAAATACTCTACCTTTATCTTAAGGAAGTTTTGAAATCAGGTAGTACAAAAATTTCAACTTTGTTCTTTCAAAATTGTTTTGGTTTTTCTAAATTCTTTGCGTTCATGTATAAATTTTGGGGAGAACTGCCATCTTAACAATTATGAGTGGTCCAATCCATAAACACGATACATTTCTTCATTTATTTTAAATTTATTTCCTCTCAGGAATTTTTGTAGTTTTCAGTATACAGGTCTTGCATTTCTTTTTTAAAATCTATTCCTAAATATTTTATTCTTTTGGATGATACTGTGAATGGAATTGTTTGCTTGATTTTATTTTAGAGTGTTCATGGATACTATATGGCAATACAATTGATTTTGGTATACTGATTTATAACCTATAATGTTGTTCACTTGCTTTTAGTTTTTAAAAATTTTTTGTAGATTTTTTATGATTTTCTAAAAAGGAGGTCAAAGATGTCAATTGCCAATAAAGGTAGTACTACTTCTCTATTTCCAATTGTTATGACTTCAATTTCTTTTTCTTGCATTATTGCAATGATTAAAATCTCCACTATAATGTTCAAACAGAGTGATAAAAGCAGAAATCCTTTCTTTTTTCTCAATCTTCAGGGAAAAACATTCAGTCTTTTACCACAAAATAAGATGTTAGTTACAGGTTTTATTATCCCTTGTTACTTTGAAATAATTTCCTTCTACCTAGTTTGGTGAGAGTTCTTATTGAGAATAGGAGTTGGATTTTGTAAAATGCTTTTTTCCCCCCTATCTATTGAGATGATCATAAAGCTTTTATTCCACTAATACAGTGTACTAAATAAATCAATTTTCTGCTATTAAACTAAACTTGCATTCTAGAAATAAATCTCAGTTGAACATGGTGAGCACAACCCTTTTAATATTTTTATATTTTGCTGGATTGGTTTGCTAATATTGCATTTAGGATATTGCATCTGTGTTCATGTTGAATATTGGTCTATAGTTGCCTTTCTTTTAATGTCTTTGGCTTGCTTTGGTATCTGGATAATGCTACTTTATAATCAAATCAGTTAGAAAGTTTCTCTGGATCTACTATTTTCAGAAAGAGATTCTGAAGGATCAGCATTTTTTCTTCCTTAAATATTAGTAGAATTCATCAGTGAGGCTATCTAGAACTGGACTTCTTCTTTTAAAAAGTACTTTTTAATGTTTATTTATTTACTTTGAGAGAAAGAGAGTACAAGCAAGCAGGGGAAGGGCAGAGAGAGCGGGAGAGAGAGAATTCCAAGTAGGGTCTGTACTGACAGCAGGGCTTGATCCCACGAATTGTGAGATCATGACTTGAGTCAAAATCAAGAGTCAGACACTTAACCGACTGAGCCACCGAGGTGCCTCAGAACTGGATTGTTTATTTGGTAAGATTTTCAATTACTAATTTCCGTCTGTACTTTTTATAGGTCAATTCTGATCTTCTATTTCTTCTTGAGTCAGTTCTGCTAATTTGTATCTTTCTAAGAATTTGTCTTTTCCATCTAAGTTGTATAAAGTTGTTCATAATATTCTTTTATGGTCCTTTTAATTATAGAGTTTGTAGTGATCTTACATTCATTCCTGATTTTGCTAACTCGTGTCTTTGCTTTTTTTTCCCCCTTAATCAGCAGGCCAGTTATTAATTAATTGTCTTTCAACTCAATATAACTGCCTGCTCTGCAATGATGGAGTTGCACCCTGTAAGTATTTCTTCTTTGCCAGATGGCACCATGTTAAGTTTAAGTGAGCACAGAGGATCACTGAAGGAGGAAAAGGTTTCTTTCCCTGGTTTTAGGCAGACTCCTGCAGAAGATAAGGACTTTGCAGACAAGGCTCATGCAACTTAATGCCTGGCTCCAGCAGCTCACATCATTTCCTGTAGAACACATTTCTAGTAGCACATGGCTTCTGCAACATCCAATTCTAGTAGTTTCCAGTGGCCTGTAGTATATGGCACCTCCCTGTGGGCAGTTTTCTTGGTACCCCACCCCACCCCCAAGTAGGTGAAATGCCACTGGCTTGGCAGCTCTCTGTGAATGGTTTACCTGCAATGTTCCAGAGGCCAAATTCACAGATTCTCTGAGGTTTGATGTGCAGCCACAGCCAAATTCTGTTCTATTCAATAAAACATGACTTCACTCCCTCCAGTGAGGTCTGGATTTCAGCCTGAAAGGGTTGTCTATCAGACCTATTTCTTCTTTGGGTACTTTATTTCAGTTCTAGGGATTAGTGGATATTCTTTAAATCTGAAATACCTGTATTATTTAGAGTTCTGTTTACTTCTTACTAGTCAATCCTCACCACCACCCCTAGTTCAATCTCCTGTTATAGTTAATAACTCTTTATATTAAACTTCTGTTCAAATTACTAAGTAGTTTCTGTTGGATCTTTACTATAGTCAGTCTAGATAAAGGCTTATCAAGTTTGCTGATCTATTCAAAGTTGGCTTCATTGATTTTCTCTATTCTTTTTCTGTTTCTATTTCATTGATTTCTACTCTGATCTTCATTATTATTTTCTTTGGGTTTAATATTATTTTCTTTTTCTAGCTTCCTTTTTCTTTTCTTTTCTAGCTTCTTAAAGTAAAAGCTTAGGGTATTGACTTCAGATCTTTTTTTCCCTAATCATAAGCATTTAAAGCTAAAATTTCCTTGTAAGAACTGCTCTAGCTGCATCCCATCAATTGTGATATGTTGTATTTTCATTTTCATTCAGTTCAATAAATTTCCTAATTTTCCTTAGCAGCTCTTCTTTGATGCAAGGGTTACTTAGAAGTATGTTGGTTAATTACCAAATATTTGCTATTGCTTGCATTAATTTTCTATGGCTGCTGTCACAAAACACCAAAAACTTAGTGGCTTAAAAGCAACTTTTGGCCTGGAGCTGGTGAAAACATCCATATTGTCCCAGAGATATGAGACACTGATCCCATTTTCTATAATCCTAAAATGCTTGCAGGACCATTTCTACACATGGCACAGTCCTGTGGACAATGGGAAATCCATACTGGCAAAGGAGTTGATGCTGGAATGGACACAGGTCAACCTCACAAAGATTCAATTCTGCCTTCTATCTCAACTACAAAGAACTCAACCACAATAGGTTGTACACCTTTTGGAACTGGTCTCCAAGGACTAGCCTGGATTGCAGGAGGTCATTCCAGGACTGTAGCCCAAGAGCAGAAAATCCTGTTAATCATCAATGACTTCAGCGACTGAGAGTCTCCTCAGGGGCACTTATCCATGACATAGGGCAACTGGAAGAAGTGGAAGCCAGTGCCCATCTTCTTGGGTAGTTTGCTGAAGAGAACAATGTTACCCAAGGCCACTTTACTCATCACCACATGACCCGGCACCTTGAGAGAGTGCAGACTCTTGGCTGATCAATCCCTCTTCATAGAAATGGAGGGATTCTTATACCTGGACAAGAAGGCATATTTACTGAAATACTTTGAGAATAAAAATCAAGTGCTGTGAGCTTGTGACTTGATGAGGAGCCATGCCACCTTGTTCCATATGAGCTTGTCTCCTGCCATGTGCTGGATCATCTGCACTTGTCTGAAACTGTAGATGGAGAAGGGGGAGGATCCTGTTCTGACTTGTCAAACCACCACATTTCTGTTTCTGTGTTTCCTTTGCAGCCAGTTCATACAGGTACCTGACAGTTGTCCCAGTCAGTACCTCCAAGCTCCAATAAAAGGTCTGTGTCTTCTAGCTGCTGAGGGCATGTGGACACAAACATCTTTGATGGGAAAGACCTTTGGAGACTTGCATCAAAAAAATCTAACCTCGGGGCGCCTGGGTGGCTCAGTCAGTTGAGCGTCCGACTTCAGCTCAGGTCATGATCTCGCGGTCCGTGAGTTCGAGCCCTGTGTCAGGCTCTGTGCTGACAGCTCAGAGCCTGGAGCCTGCTTCAGATTCTGTGTCTCCCTCTCTCTCTGACCCTCCCCTGTTCATGCTCTGTCTCTCTCTGTCTCAAAAATAAATAAACATTAAAAAAATTTTTAAAAAAATCTAACCTCTATCCTTTCCTGGAAAAGTATCTTCCAGGAGGGCAAAGACTGTAAGGGCTGCTACTCCTTCATTCAATTCAGTGTCCAAAAGTTTCTTGTCACCATGTTCTATGTACAGGAGAGCAAGGAGGAAGAAGACAGGGAAAGCCTCAGGTGGGACATTAGGAATGTGCAGAAGTTGGGGTGTGTGGGTGGCTCGGTCAGTTCAGCGTCTGACTCTTGATTATGGCTCAGGTCATGATCTCACAGTTTGTGAGTTCAAGCCCCACAGCAGGCTCCACACTGACAGTGTAGAGCCTGCTTGGGATTCTCCCCCACCCCCTCTTTCTGCCCTCCCCCACTTACTCTCTCAAAATAAATAAGTAAACTTTAAAAATTAAAAAAACATGTAATGTGCAGAAGCTGTTCTTCAATAAAGACTAAAGAATGCCAACCTGACCCAAGTTGGGTAACTTTTTAGTCAGCCATTCAAACAAAAGAGAGGCATGGGACTGAAGACAGCTTTTGACTCCCGAATGTCAATGAAAGTCAAATGGAACTTACTGAAATGCAAAGCACAGTCAGATGAGAATAAACCCTTCTGCTCAATGAAGGAGATGGTTTTGTACTGTCTTTTTGAATCTCAGGAAGAACAGCTTGTAAAGGATGCAATTGCCCACATCAAGGAAATGTCACTGCATTTGAAAAATAAAATGGACATCATGCTCACATTCCACCTTAAGCATTGCCAAAACTTGTAGAAAATTTTGCTGTAGAAGGTATTCCTGGAGAATGACACTGCATCAGAATCAGATGCTCAGGTTCAGAGGTCCCAGAATCATCGACAATTGCCTCCTTTCTGGATGGACTTTTGTTTCATGTATGGCTCAAGTGAGAATCTGATATTTCTGGACATCAGTCAGATCTTCCTTAGTACCTCATCAACAAGGATTCTCTGTGAAAAACGTATGCTACCTGTAATCTCCAGAAAGTGGTCCTCAAAAATATTTCTCTAGCTGCTGCTTATTGGAACTTCTGTCTTGCCTTTGCTGGCCATGAGATCCAATGCACCTGGTCACTCACAGAAATGACCAAAATGATATGCTTTCCTATTGTGTGTGGTCTTGAGACACCTAAAATGTAATCCATACTATATCAGGTTGGTTTCTTACTATTCCACCATTCATCAATGAGCTGGTTTCTCCTTCTTGAAATCAACCAGTCTACGGCATGCTTGAACCTCACAACAAATGAACTCTTGGATAAGCGTGTCAATTTGCTGTACACAATTTAGAGATACCTAAAGTGTTTCCTGCAGAGGTTGTCACAGGAGAACGTCACCTCACAGTAACCTGTGGCAAGAAGCTCTTTTGTGCTCTGAGCATCAACCAGAGGCTGACACACCTATGCTGGGACACCTATGGGATGAAACTTCTATGTGAGGGCTTGAGTTACCCCAACATAAACTACATACTCTGGTGCTATGGTGCTGCAACATATCCAGTGATGGCTGCAATCGCCTATCAAAGTTTCTCCAACAAAAATCAAGCTAACATACTTGCATCTGGGGCTGACTCACATAGTAACTACTACAGTTCTTTGTAAGGCTTTGAAGAAACCACCATGTAGCCTGAGATTTCTGTGGTTGTGGGGATGTGCCATCACTTCTTTCAGTTGTGAGACCTCTTGTCTACCCTCAAAAGCAACAGAACCTGATCATGCTGGACCTGGGCCAGAGTTCCCTGGGAGTATAGTGGAGTATAGATGCTGTGCGAAGCCTTGAAACTTCAAAATTGCCCCCTCTGGACACTCAGGTTGAAGACTGATGAATCCGATGCTCAAATCCAGAAGCTCCTGAAGGTCATTAAAGAAACCAATCCACAACTCACTATTGAAGGTGACAACTGAGAGGCCAGAAGAAATAGTCCTTCTTCTCATGATTTCATTTTCTGAATGCAGATGTGAATTTCACATATCACTTTAAACATTGCCTCTGTCTCCCTTCTTTATCTTCTCCTACGTTTGATTAAACATAGCTTAGATCCTCTCTTTTTATCCTTTAGGTCTCTTTTCTCTTTTCTGTAGAGTCATTCATTCTGTAATAAAGTGATTGATCTTTAAGGTGATGGTGAAATTTCTACGAGCTTTTTCAAGTAATATTAGTTGTTGTGCCAAATGTTATTTTAGCTTTGGTTTTGCCTCTGGCTTACATAAAACATGTACAAGTCATTTAAACTTGGTCTGGATGAAATGTCCATCTCTCCAGTATCATGAAAAAAAGTAAAAAAAAAAAAAAAAGAAAAGAAAGAAATAAAACTGGAAATCTATTCTCTCTTAGTGCTGGAGGTCAGAAGTTCAAAATCAAGGTATTGGGAAGTCTATGCTCACTCCAAAGGTTCTAGAGGACATTTTTCCTTTTCTTCCCTTGCCTTTTCTAGCTTCTGGTGGCTCCAGGCATTCTTTGGCTTGTGGCCACATCATTTCAATCTCTGCCTCTGTGGTTACACTGCCTTCTTTTCTGCATGTGTCTCTGTGTGTGCACTCACATAATCCAAGCTGATCTCTACATCTCAAGATCTTTAATTTAAGTACACCTGCAAAAAATCTTTTTTCAAATCAGGTAACAGTTACAAATTCTGGGGTTCAGGACATGGACATACCTTTTGTGGGGCTACCGTTGAAACTACTACATTATATATTTAAATTTAAATGTATTTTAACCCCCACAAGCTGATATTTTTGCTTTATATAGTAATGTAAACTAACTCATATTCTTTGCTTTTCCTGGTTTGTTACACCTTTGTGCTTCCTTCTGAGATAATTTTCCTTCAGCCTAAAGGACAACCTTAAAATGTAGCTTGAAAGCAAGCCATCCATTTTGGTTTGTCTTTAAATGTCTATTCTGTTTTCATTCTGGAAGAGCATTTTTGTTTTGTGGAGAATTCTTTGTTGGCAGTTATTTCCCTTTGGCATATTGAAGCCACTGGTTTCTGGCTATAGTTGTAGCTATTGACAAGTCAGTTGTCCATATTATCAATGGACCATGGCAATCTTTTTCTTTTAAATGGATGCACTTTTTTTTAAGTTCATTTATTTATTTTGAGAGAGATAGTGAGTGAGTGACTGAGAGTGTGGGGGAGGGGCAGAGAGAGAGAGAGAAGGCGAGAGAGAGAATCCCGAGTAGGCTCCACACTGTCAGCACAGAGCCCGACATGGGGTTCAAACTTATGAACCCATGAGATTATGACAAGAGCTGAAATCAAGAGTCAGATATTAAACTGACTGAGCTACTCAGGTGCCCCAAATGGATACTTTTAACATTTTCTATTTGATTTTATTTTTGCATTTTTACTATGTGGGATATGTTTAGATGTAGATTTTTTTAATTTTAATTTTTAAGTAATCTCTACACCCAATGTGGGGCTCAAACCCACAACCCCAAGATCAAGAGTCACATTTTCTACCAACTGAGCAGCCAGGTGCCCCAGATCTGGATTTTTTTTTAAACTTATCCTACTTGAGTTTCATTTCATTCAATGCTAATATCTTTCACTAGTTCTAGAAAACTCTAAATCATTATCACTTTAAATATTACTTCTGCCTCCTTCCTCTTCCATATCTAATTGAACATTGCTTAGACCTCCTCATTTTATCCTTTATGTCTGTCTTCTCTTTTGTATTTTCCATCTTGTTGTCTCTCCTTGTTTTATTCTAGTTATCTTTACCAATTCTCACTTCAGTTGTATCTAATGTTTTCTTTTTTTAAAATCTAATCTATTTTCAACCCATCTATTCCTCCATAAATTTCTATATTGAGCAGTTCTATAATTTCTATTGATTCATTTCCAAATATGCAATGTATTTTGTAAACATTTTGTGATTCAGACAACCCCCCCCACAAATCAATACCAAAATTATTAAGTTAAATTTGATGAGGAATAACGTATTTATGTAGTCTCAAAATAACGTCTCACAGATTACTTAATAATTACAAAGGCAAAAATTATTAACTTTATGATTAAAAACCTGGCAGATGCTTTCTTAACCAAGTGATAAAAATTAACACAACATCACAATAATGGGACAGACATCATGTATCCCCTGATGTGATGCAGTGAGAAGGACATAATATCACTTTTGTGGTACTCTTGTAAAAAGTTCATAACCTGAATCTAATTACAAAGACATCAGACAAATCCAAATTGAGGAACACTCTACAGAACTGCTCATTTTTACTCTTCAAAAATGTCAGTATCAGGAAAGGTGAAGACGAGGAACCGTTCCAGATTAAAGGAAACCAAAGAGTAATGACTAAATGCAATGGATGATCCTGGGTTAGATAAAGGTTAAAAGAACTGTGATAATGGACCTTATTGGGACAACTGGAAAATTCTGAAAATGGACTGGACATGAGGTAATATGTGTCCATGTTAAGACTGCATGCTTGATAACTCTACTGTTCATATAACTTCCTTACTGAAATACACAGAAGTAAGGGGGCATGAAATGTACAACTTGTTCTCAAATGCTTCAGAAAAAATGACAAAGCAGTAAGTGGGAAAATGCTAAAAGTTGATGAATTTGTCATGCAGCTCTTATGTAAGTTTGAAATTATTTTATTTTTTAAAAATTTAATGTTTATTTATTTTTGAGAGAGAGAGAGAGAGAGAGAGAGCGCACAAGCGAGGGAGGGGCAGAGAGAGGGAGATACAGAATCCGAAGCAGGCTCCAGGCTCTAAGCTGTCAGCACAGAGCCCAATGCGGGGCTTGAACTCACAAGCTGCGAGATTATGACCTAAGCCAAAGTCGGTTGCCCAACCGAGACACCCAGGAGTCCCGAAATTATTTTAAAACAAAATGTTTTTAAAAACTTACAACCTTAATGTTTTCATAGCTCCAGTTCTTTGTTACAATTTTAAAGTTCAGCTTTTATCTCCACGAAGCCGATAACCACAGCTCTTGCCCAGGCCATGTCTGATAATTCCAGTATCTGGAGTCCTGGTGGTCACTGATCAGCCCTGTGTCTCTAGGCCTGCAAGTGCCCAAACCATAGTTCTTCCTCTCAGCCTCACCATTCAGAGGCTCAGAACAGTGCTGCCTTCTGGGTCCTAGACCAAAGTAGGAATTTCTGCCCTGAGCAGACATCTGCCTATGCTGGCAGACAGCAGACTGAGACTGCATCCCATTTCCCTGTCCCAAAAGTCCACCAAAAGCATGGTTCTGTCTGTCCACTGCTTTCTCTAGACTGACAACATCCCAGGGCTACAGGAGTTTCAGCTCATTTCCCTGAGCTTCAATCATCTCCCTCGTCAAGGCTAGGTAATTCTTCCCTCTCTTCTTATGGACTATATAATGCTTTTAAGAAACGTTAAGATCTTGAGAAAATATATTCACTTCAGCATTTTAGCTGTCATCAATGAGAGTTGGTCTGAATTATCTAGTTTGTCAATACTATAACCTGAAATCATGTCTACCTTGCATTGTAACACAAAAAAGCCTTGCCTTAATTTAAAACATTTTGGATCAACATCACAAATGAGCCAACCACACTCCTTCTATTTCTTTGTAACCATGATTCACAAGATATACTTGTTAGGTAACTAAACTGGCAAGCAAACTAGCTTTAAAAATTCCAGCCATCATTGGCCTAACCAGCACACTTGTAACATAAAACTAAGCTTAGAGTGTTCAATACTAATTTTCCATGAAAAGTTTAGCAATGCAAGATGGGGGGGGGGGGTAGTAAATAACAGGCTTGATAAAATAACCCAATGATTAAATAGGAAATTAGATTTTAAAAAGACAATGCCATTAAAACAAGCAAACAAACAAACAAACAAATGGACAATACCATTTACAGGATTCAGGGCTTCTTTCTGGATTGGTACTGAATGGGATGATGTAATTTTCTCTTCCTTTTGCTGATTTTTCAAACCATCATCTATGGAGCTCTTGAGCCCTGAGAACTTCCATTCAGTGTACTTCACCTGCTTCAGAATAAAGACAATTATGATTACAGTTGGCCCTTGTACAACATGAGGGTTTGGGGCACCAAAAATCTGTGTATAACTTTTGACTGTCCCCCCCAAAATTAACTACTAATAGTCCACTGTCGACCAGAAAACTTGCCAATAACATAAATAGTCGACTAATACATCCTATATATATTATATACTATACTCTCACAATAAAGGAAGCTAGAGAAAAGAAAATGCTATTAAGAAAATCGTAAGAAAGAGAAAATACATTTGCAATACTGTGTTTACTGAAAAAAACAGGGATGTGTTACAGCTCAAGTCCATGTTGTTCAACGGTCAGTTGCATATATAATAATAATTTCACAAAATTAGTAATTATATGTTAATACAATTACACAACTCATACAACATGATTGTAATATAACAATATATAATATTTAACCATATAATAATATATATTTACAATCTCCTATATATATTTTTAGGTGCTACATAGTAACTTTAATCCTGCTTCCTATGAAGAAAAGACAGTATCAAGCATATAGTAGGTGTTCAATAAATACTTGTTCTTTAGCTTACTTGCACTACAGTTGAGGTGGACTGCTAAAATTCTAAGCATAAATTGCAGAGTCCATAAGCTGCTGAACTAAATTACAATGAAATGAAGTGAACACTTCAGAGTTTTATTAAACTACTTGTGTTTGAGGAAACACATGTTAGCCACAAAAAGCCATGATAATTGCTTATCTTGGGTGTCTGCTTCTACTTGAGAATAGTATCTCTGGGGACACTACAACTCATATTTTAATTCTGCAGGGTTTCTAAGGCCTTACTTGTAGTGTATTTCCAGTTAAGATGTTACGACTAAGATACTCCATTCTGTTCTTTCCTTGGATGCTTGTTCTTTTGCCATGTTTTCTTCTTGAGTAGCTTGCAACCTGGTGTTCCCTTTCCTTTCTTTCTCCCACCTGTGGAGGTTTTCTTTTAGCTTGATACTGGCCAGCTTCAGTGGGAATCTCACCAAATGCCATCAGGTCCTAAACAGAAGGATCAGAGACAGCCTTACTAGATGAGAGTTTAACAGCCTTGATACTCAAGAAAGGGATTTGTGAGCTAGCATTAGATTTCATTCCTCGCCTGCCACAGAGCTGAGAGATGCCATCTTTCTTTCCTCCCTGTAATAAAACCCAGGATCCTTCTCCATCAGTAGGCGGCTCACAACACTGTGAGGGATGCAGAATAAGTTTGCTGAACACCTGACATTCATGGAAGGCATTTCTTCTACTACAATTTTAATACCATCTTCTTCAAATATGTTTCACGAGATTGGTGGAGATCTGCTACCTGGGGGAGAAAGGAAGCCTTTTCCTCTTCAGATGAGATCTCTAAACTGTCCTTCGTGGTATTCTCCTCCGGCTGAGTTTCTGGTTTCAGGAAGCTCTCTGGGGGTAGGTAGAAGGATTTCCAGTCCAATTGCATCTCAACAAATCCATTGGGGTTCCCCGCAGGGTCTGTGAGGTTAAAATCACCTGAGACACACACAGACATTAATAAGATCTGATCATATGGAGTAGACAAGTATTTATCAGCACCTTATCCATTCCCCATTTTGAATTTTACCATAATTTGCTTGTCATGAATTAACATCCATTACCTAAGCATGGTGATAATACACTCACAAGTAACATAAAATAGCAGTGAATATTAATATTCACTTAGAATGTTTACTTCTAATATTCACTTAGAATATTTGTAGGGGAAGATGGGAGTCTCCAGGTTTCGGGAAGGGATAGTCAAAAGACGTATGGAAAGGTATAGCTTGCTTGTCCTCAGTCACCTAGCCAATAAACATGACTACATTATTACTATTACCAAATGCTTGCCAGGCCTTAAGCGTACCAAAGAAACCATTGTCTACACTCAAGTGGTCCCTATTTCTAAAGTAACAAAAGCCAAGAAAACTTCAGCAAAATTGCTATTTCCAAATGCCAGGCTTCTGATTTGTAACACTGATTAATTTAACAGATGGCTCATATTGCCTCTTCCTTTGGCAAACGATAAATTATAAGCAAAAGTATCAGCTCTTTCTTTCTTTCTTTCTTTCAGCTCTTGTAGTACTGGAAGGAGAGAGGACTCACACATTTTCTAGAATATCCAGAAGCTTGTTAAACATAGCTGGTACTAGCTATACCCATCCCTACTTCACAATGGGAGCACAGACATCCCTGCCTCATCCTCCCCCCACTACTGCAACCAGAGAGGTGACCTTTCCTAAGTTCACCTCAGCTCTGTATTGGGGGGAAAGAGATCCAAGAAATTTACCATTTCTATGGCATGGCATGAAAGTCTAACTTGTGTTTAAAAGAAGCAAGGGAATTACGAGAGAGTATTAAGGACACAGTTTATAATCTGATATCCACTCTCATGTGCTGAGAGACAACAGGCCTTAAGTAAACATAAATCCTGAGAAGCACGATCGAGTCAGAAAAGATTTGTTCAGAGACGGACTCATGGACTTCAGGTTGGTGGGTCTACCCACTTAAGAATCTTGCTTTTGTTGCTAAAAAGAAGCAGAAGAAGCAATGTTTCTATAGGATTAGTGGTGCTCTGAGTCTTCTGCTCTGTTGCTCTTGACAATACTCTAAAATCCTCTCAGCAGGTTTTTTTTTTATTTTTTTAATGTTTGTTTATTTCTGAGACAGAGAGAGACAGAGAATGAGTGGGGGAGGGGCAGAGAGAGAGGGAGACACAGAATCTGAAGCAGGCTCCAGGCTCTGAGCTGTCAGCACAGAGCCCGACGCGGGGCTCGAACTCACAAACCATGAGATCATGACCTGAGCCGAAGTGTAGTCTCTCAATGGACTGAGCCACCCAGGTGCACCTCAGCAGGTTTTTAAAGAGAGACTGTTCCAAGCAAGTAATCAAAGAAAAGTAGGACAGGAAGACAACACTGGGCAGAGAGCATAAAGATGCAATAGACTTGAACTCCCACCTTTAATGGATTTGTTTTGTGCGAGAGGAAGCAAGGGCACTTGGACTTGGCCAAGGTACGAGCCAGGCTCTGCATCTTCATCATCAAAAACGTAGACAGACAGGGCCTCCCGCCTCAGATATTTATCCAGGTCAGAGGTCACAAGCACTGGGAATCGAGCCTGGTCTCTAAAGTGCGGATTGTTACTGGCTGGAATGATGGCAGTGTCGTGGTCAGAGAAGGTGAAGAAGCGGTACATGACGTATGGACTGGGCTGGGTTCCCAGCCGCCGACTCCGGAGGCCATAGCATCTGATGATTTCCACCCGCAGCTCATTCTGATGCTTCCAGGTCTCCAATCTGGACTGGAAAGATGTTGGTCTTGGATGAAGGAAAAGGGTGGCCTGAGAGAGTTGTTGTGGGTGAAGCCCAGCACCCTTGATGAGGAAGAGCTATGACCTAAACTGCTGTAGAATCCTGACTGGGTCCCAGAGAAACCTAATGACATTCACCTGCCTGTAAAGTGGCTCTGGAAGATAGTTATTTGAAAGAGGTGCTGGCACTCAAGCCTTATCTTAGAGAAAGGAACAGAGAAGCTATTTTGTTCACAGCAGGGAGAGGCAGCTAGCTCTGAGGGTATGATTTCATTTCAAACCCAAGCTTGACCAAGGGAAGAGTTGTGGCATCACAGCCACAAGAGTTGTGGATTAGTTGTGGCATCACAGTTTTTCTCCTTCATTCACATTCAACAAATACTTATTGAGAGCGGAAGACTGAGCTGTTCTCCTGAACTGCTTGGCTGAGGCTCCTCTGAGATACATGGGCACATCCTTTTTTCTCACCTTATCTTCCTGGGCCTCCAAGGCACCAAGCACATTGGCTGACAGGTAGGCCTGAGCCTTCTTTCGCTTATTGCATGCCTGTAGGCTGGATCCTATGGGGAAGCGCAGCCTCATCCAGTATTCTAGCACCCCGAAGTCTTCTCCACCAGCTCCTGGGTAGCAGAAAGTATGAAACGCATGGAAGACACAGATGGTGTGGTGAGGATTAAGAACAAGGCAGAGGAAGAAAATGGGAAATGACCAAAAGAGCAACTATAGGCTTTGGGAAACTCTGCATTAGTCCTGGGAGCTGTGGGAAGCCGACAGCACTTACCAGTAAGTATGGTACAGCCATGGACCCTCTCCACAGTCTCCAGCACCCTCTCAAAGTAAATCCATCCAGCTGCAAGCGTGTGGTGCTCACTGGCTACAGCCTGGTGTAGATCAAGCTGGACTGAAGCCCCATGAAGGTAGTTCAAAAAAAGGGAATCTGTTTCTACCACATACTGGGAGGTGAAGTCATAGAGGGGCTGTGGCCCCACAGCTAGTGGGGTACAATGGGTTTCAAAATCATAGAAGGAATAAGTACAGAAAGTGGTAGGTTGAGTGTCTCCAGCCTGATCCAGGGCAGCAGACTTCAGAAAGGCTTGGTGGATGTGCAGTTCAAAAAGATTCTCACTCTGATGCAGCAGAGAAATGTCTGCTTCATCATCATCTCCATGGGCTGGCAGTGTTTGCAGACATAATGACAACTGTCGGGTGCCGTAAGCCACATCTTTGAGCTGTTCTAGAGGGAAAAGAAAACTGCCTATCCATTAAAGCATAGTGAGCTCCTCCTCAGGGTAAAATAAGTTGGATGGAAGGAGAATAAACACCATGATGAAATTCCAAGTTGTGATTATTTCAAGACACCATGTGATTCAAAAGGAAAAGAAATAGAATGACAAGTAGGAGCTTTGAATTCTGACGGCTAAATAACCCAAGGCCTGCTTTGGAGATAAGGTACAGAACGAATGACTGGAGAGTAGATGCTAAGCTCAGGAAAACACTGGAGGCACAATTCCATCTGCAGATATCATTGTTTTATCTTACAGAAAGGTCCTCTGAGTTAATTGGTAATTCCAACAGAGAAGTACTTGAAACACAAAATATGAGTATTTCCAAAAATTTGGGATACGGGCCATCAAGAGAATACTGAATTATAGTCATAGCGCCTATTACATTACATTGGGTTCCACCAAGAAAGTATTCCCATTCTCCAGCCAGATCAAAGGAATTTTCATTCTGTTAAAAGTTTGTTTTCATAATAAGAAGCCAAAAAAAAAAAAATCCACTTAAAGTCAAAGAGTAATGCAGTAAAAAGGTGCAGAGGAAACTTACTGGAAAGAGGTTGAACTACTGTCAACAGGATGAAAAGATATGTAAGACAGTCTACCAATTCTGTGCATTACCTCCTATGTCCAACCAATCAGAAAATTTGATACACAATCTGCTTCAAACTGGGGAGTATTTGAATCGTCACAGGGTATCAATGGTGAAAGTCCTATATTAAGAGTTAAAGTAGTAGAATAAAAATATTTTGAACACATCAGAATGTCTTCCTGCCCAAAATAAATGGAATACAAAAATTAGACTAATAGTTTCTTAATTGATAAGATTAACACAACTAAAATAAAATATATTTAAAGTTTTGTATTACATGACCCAGGGTTAATAATTTTAGCATATAAAGAAATTCTACAAATGAATAAAATACTATTAAGAAACAGGTAAAGGACAGAAACAGGCAATTCTCAGAAGAAACAATACGAATAACTGTTAAACATATGAAAAACTCTTTGATCTTATCAGTAATGAAAAAACTGTAAGTTAAAGCAAATGAATCTTTAGAAGTAGATAAGAGTATTTATCCTGAACTGTCCCAGGAGAAAGATCCTGAATCTGAAAGACATGAGGATTTCAACCCAAGGGGAGGATTTCCTTTGTTATATGGCAGTGACTTTTTAACAGACTCACCTGGCCTGGATAAATCATGCCCCAGCATGACCCACCTCCCTTTACTCTAGTTCCATGCTCATTAAGTAACATGCTTACTGATTTCCAGAGAGAGGGCTTCCCTGAACAGTAGTTCCAAATATTCTCATGGCAGCAATGAAATAGACTCTGTCATAAAATAATAAATGAACAATCTGGTTTAAATATCAATCTTTGGTGAATTTAGTTAGTGTGAATCAGGTCTCTCAAAATGGAGTATAATAACAAAGCCAATATTCTTGATATGTGAGGCTGAAGCCAGCTCCTGGTGAGCAGTGACTGTACTAAATATAGGAAGTATCACACTATGAAATTTGCCCAAGTGTCCAGCCAGCTGCCCTGTCATGTCGACATCCTCAAACTGCAACAAAGAATTTACAGACTTTTGGAGAGAAATCACAGAAAAGGATGATGCAAGATGAGTGATAAAGCTCTGGATAGGCCTGGGTTGTGGAAACACTCTTGAGAGAGGAAGTGTGTTATGCCACCGTGAGGGCCAACAGTGATGTGCTCTTAATTCTCAAAACAGATTCAGCAATTGCTGGGCCCAACTGAAACTCTTCAGAGAAATCAGAGGAAGGAACTGACATGATGGAGGAAAAGAAGCTGCTAACCATGTATTAAAACACCAAAGAGGATGGGATAAAGAACAGGAGAGGTGGCATGCATTACATTCCAAGACACAAGAGGCAGCCTTCCAGGCAGGTGCACAGAGGGAGCACAGGCATTAGCTATGTGACAGGTCCAAGACAAGAACAAAGGACTAAGACTTGCCGGATATTGGAAGGCCATGGCTTCTCAAAATACCTTCCAGCTGATTGATACGATCATTCTTGAGGTCTAGCAGTTGATTCAACCTCTCCAGCTTTTCCTCATGATCTTTATTTTCATTATCGGCTTTTGTCATCATTGCCTCCAGTTCCTCCTGAAACAAAGAAACAAAAAATGTCTGAACTTTTCTATCTCAGTGACCCAGCACCAAAGAGCCCAGATAAAAAGGTGGCACTTGCTGGGTAAAGGGGACTCCACTATCTCCTACACGGGGCAGACTGAACCACAAGAAAAAGTCTTGGGTTCATCACAGACCCCTTTAGGACCAGTTGTGCTAACAGTGTCATAGGATAATAGCTTCGCGATGCTGGGAAAATTTCACCCCAGAAGCTTCATACCTGCCATTTTCATTAGCTGGCCCCTTCACCGGTTTCTATTGCCAAGGTGCCATGGCGCTGGTGTGAGCCCTCAAGTACATCAAAGGACAGCACACTCTGTGTTGCACAGAGCAGCATATTCCCTTGCAACAGCTCTGGAAACTTGGGCCCTGCTTCATGCCCAGTGTGGTCCTCACGTGCCCATTTATCTAGCCCCTTCCTGTACCACCTTTTCTTGCACCTGATAACACACGTTGATTTTGCGCTGGAGAATAAGCATGTCTCTGGTCTTTTCTAGTTCCAGTGTGGTCTCTGCGTGCGACACTTGCAACTCACTCAACAGCTGGGACAGTTTCTTTTCTTCTTGGTTTTCTGGTTCACATGGCTATCATGAGAAAAGCATTGGTAAAAGGGAGTATAAATATGATGGGCACAGAAATAATGATTCTCATTAAAGCAGTTGTTGGTAATAGCAAAATACCAGCAGCGGAATCTACTCCCAAAAGTAAAAGAGGACTTATGTCACTTCAAATGGGCTTTCTCCTCTACTTCCGCATGCTCGGTAGCAGCAATAAGTTACACAACCTCTGATGGCTGTTTGCTCTTCAGCAGATCATTTCAAGTCCTCATTGGAAAAAGCATTCTAGATGTTATAAGCTGTAAAGGGTGGAGAAAATGTGGAGAGCTCATGAAGCTATCTGTGCTCTCAGCCTTCTCACATCCTTCTCAATACTATCCTCAATCAGGACACGATTTTTCAGCTACTTTTCTGATCTCTTCTAGGGATATATGCCAGCCATCCATCTGTCCAGGGAACTTGCTTGATTAAACATTTCTTACCTCTACCTGAGTGGTCTCTTGCAATAGAGCTGGGTGAGTGGCTGGTTCAGACTGCCTGTCAGGAGACTGGGAAATTAGGTCTTGACTTTGGAGGATCTCTACGTCCTGCTTATGCTTCTGAAGCAGATGGGTGACTTTAAGACACAGATTCTTGTTTTGATCTGGGGGAGAAAAAAATCATCCAGAAAGGTGAAACCTGGTGGTTATCGGTAATCATGGTTAAAGTTGGACCAAGCTCTAATTAAATTTTCCCACTAATGTTTAATTCATTTTATAAATTTACCCTTAGAGGAGCAACTCTCTCTTATTTCTACAAAAGGGTTCTGGCTTATTGACCCAGTAAACTGAGCTGACACCCGGGACTCTAAAAACAAAACAAAAAACACCTGCAGAACTGTAGTGACCACCAGCAGCAGCAACAGCAGCAGCAAACAGAGCCACTTGACTGTCTTAAGAGAGAGCAAACTTCTTTTTTTTTTTTTTTCAAGTAAGCTCCACACCCAATGTGGGGCTTGAACTCACAACCATAAGATTAAGAGTTGCATTCTGGGGCGCCTGGGTGGCTCAGTCAGTTAAGTGTCTGACTCTTGATTTTGGCTCAGGTCATGATCTCACACCTCCTGAGTTGGAGCCCTGCATTAGGCTCCATGCTGATGGTGCAGTGCCTGCTTGGGATTCTCTCTCTCTCCCTCTCTCTCTCTCTCTCTCTGCTCCTCTAAAAATAAATAAAGAAACTTAAAAGGAAGAAAAAAAAGAGTCACATGCTCTAACCACTGAGCCTGCCAGGCACCCCTCCAGTGCAAACTTTTGATAGCACCAGCCAAACCAGTATCTCTCCAACTCCTCCTCAACTCCATTCTGACTTCTCTGCTATGGGCTCCCTGTGGCACCCACCTCCACTTCTACCCCCACCCTGATGTGGAGGGAGGGAGAATGGGCATTTGGGTATTTCTGTGTGTGTTTGTTTGGGTGGGTGGATGTGGGTGTTTTAGGGAAGGGAAGTGATCTGTGTTTAGCGTGATCATTTCATTATCATGCATTAGAGGGGGAAGATTATTAGATTACTCCAAAGCCTTTACAAGATTTTATTTGTACTTTGTACAAACTACAAGGTCCTTAGCATGACCTGAGCTTTATCTTTTTATGATTCCTGTCTCTATCTTTCTTGATGTCGTATTTTTTTTCCTTCACTCTCTTATGTGAATGTACTAGAATCTGATGAAATATAAATTTGATACTAAATGTCAAGGTCCAGCCTAGCAAAAAGAAGTGAGACAAAGGTCTCTTTGACGGTATTTAAAAATCTTCCCAGTAACTATCTACCATGACCTCAGAGTTAAAAGACAGGGGGAAATGGCAGTGGTAACCAAGAGCAGTAATTTGCTTCTCAATTTGAGCTATTAGGTACTAAACAAAATAAAAACAAGGCTCCCAATCACCTCTAAAATGACTGATAAGAATAAAAGGCAGAGAAATTCATTTTCAATACTTTCAATAAAGTGAATGTTTAAAAACGTGATAAATTTAAGAGTTTTCGGGGCACCTGGGTGGCTCAGTCGGCTGAGCATCTGACTTCAGCTCAGGTCATGATCTTGCGGTTTGTGGGTTCGAGCCCCGTGTCGAGCTCTGTGATGACAGCTCGGAGCCTGGAGCCTGCTTTGGATTCTGCATCTCCCTCTCTTTCTGTTCTTCCTCCACTTGCACTCTGTCTCTCTCTCTCTCTCTCTCTCTTTCTCAAAAATAAAGATTTAAAAAAAAATTTAAGAGTTTTCATCCTCCCAAATGAAAACGCATTACAACTGAAAATATATGCATGTGAGGCAGATGTCATGCTTTCTTGATTGTGAATCTGATCTGAGTGCCAGCGTTCGTATTCTAGTTATTCCTGACCCACACAAAAATACAGATCGAGTGAGGGGATACTAGAAATGCTGGTCCAAGCTCCCTTCTCCCACACCAGACATAGAGGATGCCTCATTTGAGAAAGGTCTTCACAGCCTGACCTACCTTTCTCTCTAGACAGCTGAAGTAAGACTCTTCTCTTCTCCTCCAGCTCAGCATCCAGCTGATCCTGCAACTGAGAGACTTTCTGCTGTAGCTGTTCTCCCACAAGCTCGTTGCTCCAGTGAGGCTGATTACTGCTGTCCAGCATGCTGAAAATGGGAAGCAAGAAGCGAGGGGAGAGTTGTCAGATAAATACTCAAAGGTGTGTGATGTGACGTCTTTAATACACAGTTTCAGCATCTCCTGGGCCTAGCACATCATTCATTCCCCTACATGTTTTTTCTGTCCCTGGTTTCTCTGTAACTGTCATTTACCAACTGCCTTGGAACTTTTGGGCCCTACTGAGGAGTTCCTTAGTATCACTTCTGTTTAGGTCTTGGATACCCCACTGAGCAAAGAACCCAAGTCACATCTATTTCCCAAGGAACTTCTCCAGCATGATGGCTTTCTTTAGGTGCAAAACTGTGTACTAAGACATTCTCAGGCCTGCTCAATTAAAAATGAGGAACAGGAGCGCGTGGATGGCTCAGCTGGAAGAGCATGGGACTCTTGGTTGCAGGGTTGTGAGTCTGAACCCCACATTGAGTGCAGAGATTACTTAAATAAATAAACTTTTTAAAAAAATGAGGACCAGAGTCTCCTCTTTTCCTTACTCCACTCCTCTATCTTCACCAATGGCTGGTCTAGAAAATACTGGTCTTTGAACTAGATTATAAATTACTATACTGAAGGGCAGGAATTAAACTTCCCAATGACTGTACCCTGCACACCCCTGTATCTAGCTGCCAAGGCAGACCCATTCTGAGTGTAAAACACACATGGTCAGTCTTTGATTGAAGAGATATTGATAATCAAGCTATTACTTCTTCCTTTATTTTTTTAAGTTTATCTATTTTGAAAGAGAGTTGTGTGCATGTGTGGAGGAGCGGCAGAGACAGAGAAGGAAAGAGAATCTTAAGCAGACTCTGCACTGTCAGCATGGAGTCCGATGTGGGGTTTCAATGCACAAACTGCGAGATCATGACCTGAGCTGAAACCAACAGTCAGTCAGATGCATAACTGAGGCTCCCCCAAGCTATTATTTTTGCATATGTGTTTTTTCTATTTATCATTGTAATAAATGTGGTCTAAAAACAACTTGCTTAGGCTAGTATTAAGAGTTCTTGGCCCTTCCTATCCATACATTACATGATGATCCAAGAAGATAATGTTCTGAGTGATGAAGGGAAGAGGTCAGTAGTAATGTTTGCCATTTGTTTCACTACTTTGGTTCACTGAGTTGAAGAGCATCAGATGTTCCCAGGATGCTCCCATATTACCTCCCCAATCTACCTTCGGCTGCCTTACACTGAGTCAGAAGGCACATTTAACTTTTTTTTTTTAACTTCCAGGTATTTTAAATTTCAAAATTAATAAATGAATATATGCTTGTTGTGGAAAATCAAGATGATACCGAAGTATATAGATTAAAAGTGAAGGTTCCTCTTTGCCCTACTCTAATCCTTTCATCTCATTAGAGGATTGCAGATTCACACACACATACACACACACACTCACACACAATAAATTAAGTCAGAGTTAACATAGTCTTTTGCAACTTGACTTCTAACAATATGTTTTAGGCATATAGGTCTACTTCATTTTTAACAGCTTCATAGTATTTTATTGTGGGGATGCAACATGATTTATTTAACCAATCCCTATCAAAGGAAATTTGGATGTTTCCACTTTTTTTTTTCTATTACCAACAATGCAGTAATTAAAATTCTTAATATACATTATCTTTGCAAATACATGTATATGCATGTTTAACAGTTTGATAGATAGCATCAAATTCCCTTCCAAAAAGACTGTGCTGATTTATATTCTCACTAAGAGTATTGAGTGTAAGCTTCCTCATATCCTTATCAACACTGGGTAGTGTTTTTAGAATGTGAGGACCCTTTTCTATAACTGTCTTTTATAGCAAACAGTGCTCTGGGATCCAAACTTGGTACTTACTTTTCTAAGAGTTTGTCATAATTGTCATTCAGCAATTTTCGTTCTTTTTCCAAATCTTCAACTCTCTCCTGAAACTAAGAATGACAGAAAAGTGCCTGAGATAAAATCCAAACATCGATTTCCTTGCACAGGTCTTTCCTCTTCTGTGGCAGAGTGGGGCTTGGATAGGAGGCTTTCTATGTTCATCTCACATGTCTATGAGGAGCCATTCAACTAGAAAGACTCAAACCAATTTTTAAAGTGTGATAAAAACTTTTATTGGAAATAATGAGGATTCTCTGAAGCAGATTTTCACAGTGTCTGGATTTCTACTGTTAAGGAAATAACGGAACATTATAATACAGCAAAAACTTCAGAGGACACAAGTACAAATCCAAGTTTCCCCCCTAATGGTGTAATCTTGAGTAAATTATTTAATCACTTGGAGCCTCATCTTACTCATTTGAAAAAAATAAACAGCCATATTATTGCTAAGAAGCACTTTTAACATCTCTGAAATTGAAATGTAACTTACAATTTATGCTATCTTTCAATTACTATTGTTATTTACCTCCTTCAGTGTTATCTGCAGGATGGACACATCTTCCAGTTGGCTCTTCAGACTCACAGCCTTCTTGCTCTCCTCCTTCAGTTCTGCCCTGAGCTCATTCACTTGCTTGAGAAGGGCATCATGGGCTGCACTCAGGATTCCCTGATTCTGGGGCAACAGGAAAGTTGCTCTGGGAATGGTCATATCACTCAGCAGAAATGGTCTCAAGATACCAGCAACCCTAGCATTCCCCAGTGGATGTCAAGAAGAATGATTTTGGTTAATAGCAGGGTCCCTTTGCACTGTAAATTGACCTTTTTTTTCACCCTAGTATTTCTCAGGAAGTATCATTTCCCTGTTAGTGAAGATTTTCCACTCCAGGAACCTATAATTCTTAATTGGAGCATTAATTTTCCCAAGGGTCAAATTATACCCTGGTTCTAAGTGAAGTGCCACCTTTCACAGCTGCGTTTACTTTCTAAGCTATTTGAATGCTTCTTTTTTTTTTTAATGTTTATTTATTTATTTTGAAAGAGAGAGTGTGTGAGCAGGGGAGGGGCACAGAGACGGGGAGAGAGAGAATCCCAAGTAGGCTCTGTGCTGTCAGCACAGAGTCGGATGTGGGGCTCAATCTCACCAACTGTGAAATCATGACCTGAGTCAAAATCAAGAGCCAGACGCCCAACCAACTAAACAACCCACATGCCCCCAAAATAAATGTTTTAAAGACTGAATTTATACAATGTATATTCTCCAATAATAATAATACATTTAAGCTAGATCTCAACAACAGAAGGAAAACTGGAAAATTCACCAAAATGTAGAAATTAAATAAAGTACTGACATTAGAAAATGCATTGAGATAAGCGGGGGAAAAGTACAACATACCCAACTTATGAGATTCCATGAAGCAGTGCTCAGAGGGAAATTTACAACTGTAAATAGCACAAATCAATAACCTAACTTTACACCTTAAGGGATAAGAAAATGAAGAGAATGTGTTCTTTCCCTCTGGGTACATGATTCCATTTTAGCTTAGGAGAGATGTTTCTTTAAAAGTTCCTATCAGGCTTTGAATATCAATTTCCAATTTATTTGAATGCTTCTTATGTTGATATACTCTTCCCTTTGCACCCAGCAAGCAATGTTAACTCTAGAAGTTAAGTGTGCATTTTTCTAGTGGACATCTCTGGTAACGAACAGCTGTGGGTGTTCGTGCTGGGAACTCTGCCTTAGTAACTCTCTCTCTCTCTCTCTTTTTTTTTTTTTTAATACTAGAGAACCTGTATCTTTTTAAGTTTATTTTCATTTATTTTGAGGGAGAGATAGCAAGCGGGAAAGGAGCAGAGGAAGAGGGAGACAGAGTCTCAAGGAGGCTTTGGGATTTTGGATTTGGACCTGAGCCTAAATCAAGAGTTGGACACTTTTGGGGCGCCTAGGTGGCTCAGTCGGTTGAGCGCCCAACTTCAGCTCAGGTCATGATCTCACGGTCTGTGAGTTCGAGCCCTGCGTCGGGCTCTGTGCTGACAGCTCAGAGCCTGGAGCCTGCTTCAGATTCTGTGTCTCCCTCTCTCTGCCCCTCCCCTACTCATGTTCTGTCTCTCTCTCTCTGTGTGTGTGTCAAAAATTAATAAACGTTAAACAAATTAAAAAAAAAAAGAGTTGGACGCTTAACTGACTGAGCCACCAGGCACCCCTTAGTTACGCTTAATCATGGACATTCACCCAGCTTGATCTGTACTCCACTCACAGGAATGAATGGGGTTGAACATTTAAGAACTCAGAGAAGATATGCAACAAGTTTGCTATATTTCATCACCTTATACATGCTAGAGGAATACTCTTAGGAATTTCTGAACAGATGCTATATAATTCTCTCTAGCAATAGGCTGAAAAATACTATTCTAAATATTTCAGATCTTGTATTTCAGTTTTATGAAAATGGCACAATAAATATCTTCTGACAACAGTAATAGTACATTTGTCTTAATATAAATTATATGTCATAGGGGTGCCTGGGTGGCTCAGTCAATTAAGCGTCTGACTCTTGATTTTGGCTCAGGTCATGATCTCACAGTTTGTGAGTTCAAGTCCCACATAGGGCTCTGTGCTGACAGTTCAGAGTCTGGGTGAGATTCTCTCTCTGCCCCCCTACCCAAATAAATAAACATTAAAAAAAAAGAAATTATATGTCATAATAACTTTAATTTACTTGGCTAAATTCTGGTGTCATATTACTTGAAGATTAATACAAATTTCTTTGGGTTTTATTACTTTTACTACTAAGAAACAGAGATTCAAAGAATCTATTTAGTACCTTCTGGAGCAGAGCTTCATATGCCTGAAAGAAAGAAACACATATTATTCTACTGACATATCAGCTTGATGTTTGTTTTCATATTTATCTCTGTACTACAAACGTTTAAGTGGTTAGTTTAAGAGATATGAGAATTTTTTAATGTTTTATTTTTTTTGAGAGAGAGGAGACAGAGAGTGAGTGGGGGAGAGACAGAGAGATAGAGGGAGACGCAGAATCTGAAGCAGGCTCCAGGCTCTGGATGTCAGCACAGAGCCTGATGCAGGGCCTGAATCCACAAATCATGAGATCATGACCTGAGCCGAAGTCGGATGCTCAACTGACTGAGCCACCCAGGTGCCCCTAAGAGATATTTAAAAATTCTCACAAATCAAGTCAGTTTGTGTACTTTTTTAAAAACTAATTGCTGCTACTTTTCCCCTGCCTTAGCTTGCCAGGAAGTCTGTGAATATAACAGATGATACAATTTCTTTAAGGAAGGGTCATTTATTCACAATTGTATTGCATTTGGTAGATTATCCAAGAAAAACATTTATTTTCAAAGTAGGTGCTCTTACTCAGCATATTTCAGAAAGCTCTCTTCCCAGTTTCAGAAACAGAAAAAACAATAACCAAACTAACTACAACAGCTATTGTTGGTTGAGCAGTTACTATGTGTTTCATGATCTATTATCTTATGATCATTACAATTGTTTCACATATATCTCATTTAATTCTCACAGCGTATCTGAGAGGTAGACATTATTACCTGAACCTTAAAAATGAGAAACCCAAAGCTCCGAAGCTAAGTCACTTGCTCAGAGTCATATAGCTATCAAGAGGCAGAAGCAGAACTTTACATCATCTTGTCTAACCCCAGAGTCTGAGCTACTGACCACCATATTTTGCTAAGGGATTAAGAGAATGCATTTTTTTTTACTACATGTATAAGAAAGGATGACTAGAAAGGTAAACTGCTAGAGAAAAACAAATTGTAAAACCTACATTTTAAAAAAGTGTGGGAGATTACTCACATTTTAGGCCATCTCCACCCCTCCCACTAACATGGGTAAGTATTTAGAATGGCTTTCTTCCTTTTTTCCTTCAATGTGATGGAGGAATAGATGGAGTTATAGAAAAAAAATGTAATCCTACAAATACTGCTATTTACCCATACAATTTTAAATTATCGTCCATCTCATATTTCCATATTCTGTAGGTGCTACCAAAATTAACCAAATCAAAAGACTACAAGCAGATGTATAGGTCTCTCCAAAATACAGGTTGGGGGGTTGACCTTGTAAAGATCCCTTTGTCCCCATCAGAACAGAAGTACTCAGGGCAGTGCTAACTGAACCCAACCTAGATGAATGACACCACCACCATCTTCTTGCCCACACTAGATACCCAGGGGTCATCTTTATTTCCCCTTTTCCCCCAACCACTCCCTTTTGGTGATGATGTCATTCTTCTATTTCCTGCAAGTTGCCAATTCTCCGTGGGCCTCTCTCCGTGGGCCTCTCTCACTGTCTTGGTGGGAACCCTCATCCTATCTCCTTTGTACCACTGAACTCATTTCATACCTGATCACTTTACTTATACCAGCCAACCTGTATCATTCACTCCACTGCTAGATGATCCTTCCTTGTAGTTTTGTAATTTTTGATAAGTTGAAAATTTCAGAAAAATACTAGAACATATCAGTCACCTATAATTCTACTACCCAGAATTAAGAATTATTGCTTTATAATAGTTTTTAAGGTATTATTTCTTTATTAAAATGTATTTCAAAAAAAGTTCAAAC
The DNA here is from genome assembly GCF_046562875.1 of Panthera onca. NCBI lineage: Eukaryota > Metazoa > Chordata > Mammalia > Carnivora > Felidae > Panthera > Panthera onca. Next base: position 71,957,371 of record NC_138344.1, on the reverse strand, counting down.
ATTAAAAACAAAAGCAAGGTGATCTCTTTGGGGAAAATTGATCACGTTATCAACTTATTTAAAGCCTTTCTGCAGCTCTCCACTGTCAATGGGATTAAGTCTAAAATCCTGATAAGGCCTCCATGATTTGGACCCTGATGTTTCTCACTTCCATGCCTTGGCCTACACCTCTCCTCCCCTAGAAAACCCTCCCCTCTCTTGCATACTCACTAGCACCTGCTAATCTTTCAGTATCCCAATATTTGGCTCAATAATATACTCTGTTATGAATCTTTTTCGGATCCCATACCCCATTCTCTGGTAGATCTGACTACTTTCTGTTGTGTCCCCAATACCCTGTATGCAGATAGCTGTACTTGTTTACATCTTGTTCTCTCTCTCTCTGGTAAGTTCCTCGAAGGCATGAGCTGTCTTACATTGTAATCTTTGTGTCAAATGCTTTGCACAGTTCCTGACACTCAATAAATATTTATCCAATAAAAGAATGGTGCTAATCTATCACTTAGACCCTTGATGCCCTATTTCCACCATTCAGATAGGAGTTTCTATTGTGTGGTAATGAGAAAAGACCATGAGCCTTGGTGTCAGATAAACCTAGACTCAAGGTCTGCTCTGCCCCTTACTATTTTTATGACTTGAGCAATTTACTTAACTTTTTTGAGGCTCAGTTCCCCCATCCATTAAATGTTCTTACATTGAGGGTTGTTCTCAGGCTTAAACTCTGGGACTGAGTCTAGCACATACAGAGTGCTTAGTAAAGACTAGTCTCCTTCCCTTCCCCTGTGACTGCTCTTGGCTTCCCAACTTAATTACATTATCATTGTAGCCACTGGCTGGGAACTTAACCCTGAGCACAAGTTAACCCCACTTAATTCTACCTTAGAAGGCAGGGCTTGAGCTTTCTTCCTAATAGAGAGATAATGGGAATACTGGAAAGAGAATAGACTCTGAATTGCAAGATGTGGATTTGAATATCCCCTATAAGTTTTGAGACGAGTAATTTAATTTCTCTCAGTTGTGGTCTTCCATGTGTATAATGGAGAAAATAATTCTAACTGGCTCTTTTCCCCCCAACCTGGCGACAGACAGTTTCAGTTGGACCTGGATGCCCAATTGGACCCAGGGCTTCTCAAACAGCCAAGGATCCCAGGGTTCTATGATTTAAGGTACCACAGACCATCCCACGCTAACTTGCCCTGGAAGCTCACCTCTTGAACTTCTGTTAATTGTGCTCTTGTTGCTACCAACGAGGTATTCCTTTCATGTAGAAGCTTCTTAAGACGAATCAGCTCTATATTCTCCTTAATGGAAGCTCTGGACAAAGAAGACAGTGCTGAAACATTCTCTCTGTGAATGGACAGAGTTAAACACCTTTCCCCCAACACTGCACCAAGAACATCTTCCTCTTCCTCTTGCATTTTTATCTTGCCCACAACATAGCAGAAGTAGGAAGCAAATGTATACCCCAATAAATAACCTCTTTTCTCCCATTTCCCTTTCACACCAGCTGAGATTTGAGAGAGAGACTACCAACCTTAAAACTCTGTGTTCTGAGAAAACATAATAGCTATTTTGAAAATTATGGTGCTTACAGCTTCCCATAAACTTTGCAAAGTCCAACTGAATCTGAGTCTTGTTTCCTTTGAGAAACTGGAAAGGTATGGGTATGGAGAACACAAGGGAAGATTATTATTTCTGAACCTAGGAGATCATATTTTCTTTATTATTTGAAAGGTATTCAGGAGGATTTGGTTCATTAGACTCTATCTCAGGGATTCCCAGTCCCAACTGCTTATTAGAATCATCTGGAGAAATCTTTATAATTGTACTGCATGAACTCCACTCCCACATAATTGAAAGGGAATCTCTGGAATAGGGCCCAGACTTCTGTAGGGTTTTATCTATTTTTTAATTTTCAGAATATGTTTACATGAAATAAATTATAAGATACACATGTTTTTTCTTTTATATAACTTATTTACCTGTTTATTTTTATGTGGTATGTTCCATATTGTATTATCTCATATATTATTTTTTGTTTTCTTAATCAATATTGTCTTTTTTTGATTAGAACATTTCTTTTTTTTCTCCAAATTTTTATTCAAATTCCAGTTAGTTAACATGCAGTGTAATATTGGTTTCTGGTGTAGAATTCAGTGATTCATCACTTACATACAACATCCAGTGCTCATCACAACAAGTACCATCCTTAATACCCATCGCCTATTTAACCCATCCCCTCACCCACCTCCTCTTCAGGCTTCTTTGGTTTTATTTATTTGTTTTTTAGATTTTTATTTTTGAGAGAGTGAGTGGGGGAGAGAGAGAGGGAAACAAAGGATCCCAAGTGTGCTCTGCACTGACAGCACAGAGCCTGATGTAGGGCTCGACCTTACAAGCCGTGAGATCATGACCTGAGCTAAAGTGGGATGCTTAACCAACTCAGACCCCCCCAGACACCACCCTCCGACTTCTGTGGTTTTAAAACATCTCCAGTTGAAAACTATGTTTGAACATGGATGTTTATAGCAATTTCATTCATAATTGCCAAAATTTGGAAGCAACCAAGATGTCCTTCAGTAGGTGAATGGATAAAAACACTGTGGTACATCCAGACAATGGAACATTATTCAGTGCTAAAAGAAATGAGCTATCAAGCCATGAAAAGACATGCAGGAGACCTAAATGCATACTGCTAAGTGAAAGAAGCCAATCTGAAAAGACTACATAGTGTATGATTCCAACTATATGACATTCTGGCCAAAGGCAAAGTCAGAAAAACAGTAGAAAGATCAACGGTGTGGGGGGTGAGGGGGAAGGGAGGGATGAACAGGCAGGGAGCACAGAGGATGTTTAGGGCAGTGAATCTATTCTGTATAGTACTGTACTGGTAGATACATGTCATCATACATTTGTCCAAACCCATAGAATGTGCAACACCCAGAGTGAACCCTAAGGTAAACTATGGACTCTGGGTGATAATGATATATCAGTGCAGGTTCATCCATAGTCACAAAAATACCACTCTGGTATGGGAGACTGATAGTAAGGGAGGCTGTGGGGGCGGGAAATGAGGGATATATGGGAAATCTCTGTACTTTCTGCTCAATTTTGCTATGAATCTAAAACTCATAAATCTAAAAAAATAAAGTCTACTTTTAAAAAAAAAGTTCTCCAGGGGCACCTGGGTTGTTCAGTCAGTTAGGCAACAGACTCTTGATTGCAGCTCAAGTCATGATCTCACAGTTCGTGAATTCGAGCCCCACATCAGGCTCTAGACTGACAGTGCCAAGCCTGCTTGGGATTCTCTCTCTCTCCTTCTCTCTCTGTCCCTCCCCCAATCATTCTCTCTCCCTGCCTCCCTCTCTCACTCTCTCTCCCCCTCTCACTCTCAAAAATAAATAAATCAAATCAAATAAAGTTCTCCAAAGACTGATGCACATTGAGAGCTGAGAACTCCTATCTGTGACGAGGATGAAACAGTTTTCTTTCTGTGAAGTGAAGCAGCAAATCTTCTAATTTACATAAACATTCTCTTTAGGTTAATCCATTTCTTAACCCACATAGGAATCCAGGTCTATTTCTCAGACTGAATTTAACCCCAGGCATTCTCCTTTCCTCTGAGACAGAGGAAAGATACCAGTAAGAATCTCTTACTTTTCCAGTTCATATGGCTTGAGGCATGGAATGCTGCACTCTTACCGAAGCTCTGTGGCCTTCTGAGCACACCCCAAAGACCTTCTCTGTTCAAAATCTTCATCTTTGGACCACATTTTCTCAGGAGACTTGGGTGGTTCTTCCAACAGCATCGTATTGCTGGTCACAATATGAGCACTGTTAAGGCATGCACAGACCAATGAGTTTAGTCATAATTATGACTTTGCTGAAAGAAATTATACTGCTAGAATTAGGAACATTAAACACAAAAAGAAGACATAGAAATTGCTGTTCTAGGCATTTAGAACTGAGTTCTCACATGTATGAAAAGAAATTAGAGGAGTTAGTAATTTTGGTATATGTGATGGTTAATCTTACAAAATATAGCTTTCAAGTGTCAAACAGAAGTATAAATTAATTATGACCTAAGGGAGAAAAATATAAAGGGAAAGAGACAGAATACCTTCACTTAAGGAAAAGGCCTTTATTTGCCTTTTTTTCAAAGACAGACAGATGCTGATTTCCCATCTTTTAAGCAATGAAGTTGGAATTTGACCTAGAGTTGACTTTCAGCTTCTCTGATTATGCTGGACAGATTTGAAAATGCCAACATTCACTTGTTCCCTAAATAATGTATTTCCAATTAAAGCTGAAGGAGTAACAGTGCAGGATAAAGGAGTAAGAACTTACAGTTCACTGGATTCACTGTATATTTCACTTCTGATCTTTTCATTTGTCACGTGTTCCTTGAATGTAGGAGGGGCTGTGTAGCTCAGCCTGTCACTGGGCTCTGGAAGTTTAGACAGAAGATGCAAACTCTGCAATAGATTTCTCCAGAACACTGAGGGCTAAAAGTAGGGAGCTTTGAGACCTGGGGGGAAATCCTTATAATAACCGCTGATCTCAGGGGAGGGGGTCTCAGTCTTTACTCTTTTTTCTTTTTCCTCAATTCTTTTTTTTTTTTTTTTAATTTATTCATTTTTGAGAGAGAAAGAGAGAGAGAGCTGGGAGGGAGGGAGACAGACAGACACAGAGAGAGAGAGAGAGAGAGAGAAAGAGAGAGAGAATACTAAGCAGGTTCCACGCTTGTCAGCACAGAGTCCAACTTGGGGGTTGAACTCACCAAACCATGAGATTGTGACCTGAGCCAAAATCAAAGAATTGCTTAACTGCCTGAGCTACCACAGGCATCCCTCTCAGTCTTTACTCTTGCATAGATATGCAAATACAGACTTAATAAATGAGTGGGACTACAGACTGTCAAGTAAGAGAGTATAAATGGGAAGAAGAAAGCTGCAAAGAAGAAAGGGACTATGTGTCTAAAACTCTAATGCATCTTTACCTCTGATGCTGGGTATATAACTCATACTCAATAATGCTGAAGTCAAACTGAACTTAGACTTAACTAAAGACAACAAATTCCTATGGACCTAAATCAGGGATGAGGAGGCTAGGTGAAGGAAATTTACACAAAAAAATTTTATTTAATTCAATGTTGGGTTTCCTAGCAGCCATAGACTCTTAGCCATTTGGAATACAGGAAGAAAAGAAATCGCAACTTCTCACTTACAGCCTGATTTCTAAGCTTGGACTTCAGAATTTCCAGGTGCCCCTGCAAAGTTTTGATTATGTATATGTGTATTTTTCTTGGGAGGAGGCCTCGGTTTGATCATGGGCTCAAAGGCGTCCACTTTCCAAAAAAAACTAATAATCCCAGTTTTAGACTCACAGCATTAGTCCAGGGTCCCATAGTTCCCGTAGAGGGACCTGTCCTAAAATCACTCATCATCAAGGATAATTCTAATCTACTTTCTAGGCCCCCTGCATAACTTGGTCAGCAGAATTCCTGTTTCCCTTGTCTGCTTCTCTCCTCTCTGGTACTTCATGGTGAACTGAGAATTGTGAACCTGACATCTCACCAGGAGAAAAAAGATTTTAGGAAGGTAGAAACTACTGGGAAAAAGAGCAGGTGGAATAAAGCAGTAAGGAGGAAAATGTGGCTGCCAAATCAATCCTTCCCAGTGTTTCAGCCCTGTTGGAAACTTGGTCCTGAACCTTACCCCTCTTGGGTTTCTCGGGAACCGGCGCACCGGCCGTGCGGAGCTGTCTGTGTCCCGCGTGGACCCGAGGCTGGCTGCGGCGGGGAGCTGGGGGGCCGACGCGCTGGAACTGCAGCTGCAGCCCATGCAGCAGGGGGTGCTGGTGCTTAGTGGGGGGCTGTCGCCACCCCGCCTTCCGCCGCCGCGGTACAGGCTGTTGGGCTTCCACCACCTCTGCCCTCAGGTCCCGGCCAGAAGCCATCAGCCGACGCAACGCTGTCCTCATCCTAAGGGCAAAAGTAGAGCCGGTGGAAGGGGCCTTTCCAGTTCTGTGAGTTATTATTTCTACAGTTCATTTGGTGGCAAATCATCATGAACTGATCTCTGATATAAATTTATCTACTGTGGTCCATTACCGATACTTTAAAAAATTAATTTTCTATCCCCAATACACTGTAAGTTTTTGAGGACAGGGAGGTTGTGGTATCCATCTTTGTCCATTCTATTGCAATAAAAAAGTGGGGGGGGGGGCAGGGTTCGTCAATGTATTTATTTATATATTTATTTTTAAATAATATACATTGGCTTCTGTCCTAATAAATTGTGATTATGTTACAACATAAACAAAAATACTAATTTTTAAAGAATTGGTAATTAAATATAAGCATAAATTTTAATATTTACTTCTCCCATCCCACTTGTCTGCACACCCCCGTATATGTACCCAACTTTAAGGATTACTCTCCTACAGCCTCTAGTATACACCCCTATAGCCCCTAGTATATATTGAGACTTACCTATGGTGGACAGTCAATCACTGTTTGTCATCTTTTTTTTTAAATTAATCTCTACACCCAATGTGGGGCTCGAACTCACAATCCTGAGATCAAGAGTCTCATGCTCCACAGACTGAGTCAGTCAGGTGCCCCCCACTATCTGTCATCTTGACCTAAAATCATGCTTTCAACCCTTATCATCCAATTCTGTGGTCCCCCTGCCTGCCAGTTCTGACATACTATGTGGCCTTGGGCACGTCATTAACCTTTTGTGATCAGTTTCCTCATCTATGAATAAAGATAAAAATAGTACCTGCCTCATTAGATTGTTAGGAGAAGTGAATTAAATAAATATACGTAAAGTGTTTAGAACAGTGCTGTGCAGGGGTGCCTGGGTGGCTCAGTCAGTTAAGTGTCTGACTCTTGGTTTCAATTCAGGTCATGATCTCACCCTTTGTGAGTTTGAGCCCAGCCTGTTTCAGATTCTGTCTCCCTCTCTTTCTGCCCCTACCCCACTCACACTGTCTCTATCTCAAAAATAAATAAAACATTAAACAATTTTTTTAAAGAAAATGAACAGTGCTGTGCATTGTGAGCACTGTAGAAGTTAGCTATTATTATTATTATTACATATCATATCCAGATAAAGAAATCAAGTCATGAAACAGCCGGGTAAACTGCCCAAAGCCAAGGGTGATGGAATCTAATTTTTAGCCACTTAATATCTATAATCTCAAGTACTTTTTGGTTATCAACCAAGAAGCAATATTTTTTGGCCTATGCAGCCTTCTGCTTTCACCAGATTCTCAAGTTCTCTGCAATATAAAAGAATCTCTCACTCTGAAGAGTGTTGGCATACAATGGAAGCCTGTATCCTGTAGATTCTACATGCAGCTTTGAACCACTCCTGGGGATTACCAGTGAGAAAGCAAAAAGATGCTCTTGACATTGGGGAGTAGGTCTAACCTAACTAGTTCCCGGTGTTGTGTGAAGCTGGCCTGTTGTTCACAGCTAGGTCATGTTATTATCCTGTTGGACACAATCGCACACAACACCAACATCAGACAAGGCCACTGAGACCATGATAGAGTGATACTGAACAAGGCCACCGTATAATTTCATCTAAACACAAACACAAGGTCACTGTGCTGCACACAAAATACCAAACATTCTCCTTTCCTGGTTAATAAGTGAGTGCTATTCTAACCAATTACAGCTTTAGCTTCACTCTAGTCTACCTTCCCTGCAGATAATGATTAACTGAGATATCCAAATGCGGAGTTGTCCCTGCTTTCTAACGGTATAACATCTGGAGCAAACTCCTGTTACCCTTGGACCCTCCCACAAATAACCCAACTGAAGCTCAAATCCTGTAATAGATTTTTTTTCTAACACATTCTTACTGAAATGACTGTATCATCTATGGTGTGCATTTCTCTAGCTGCAGTGAATAATAAACCCAACTTGCTCAACTATAGGTGTGTTCCTGCTAGTCTTTGGCTGGAAGGCATTGACACCAATATCTTTAAAATATGTCCTAGAGATAAACTCTGAACTTTCAGAACTTCTATTCTTCCCATCTGTTAATCTATCCACACTCCATCTCAGATTCCTCTCCAGGTCTCATCCCAAGAGATGCCCTTTTGAAAGCCAATAACTTAAGGTTACCGTACACGGTATATTTCGGAGGGCTTTTTAGCACACTCACTAGTTGTGACTTTAGGCAAGTTACTTAACCTTTTTATGTTTTCTTTTCCTCTTAATAGTACCTCCTCCCTCATAGTATTAAATAAGTTAATTGCATTTATAATAAGTTAGTTAATATACATAAAGCACTTCTAATATGCCTGATACAGGAAATGACCAATATGATTTTTGGTTTTGTTTTGCAAATAAAAACCTCCTTCTCTGACTTGCCCCTGTTCCCCTTTGTTCCCCAGCTTAAGGAGAACACAAGGTACCTTTTGATCTCATCCTGTTGCTTCCAATAAAGCTCCTTCACCAACATGTGCTCTTCACGAAGACGAAACAAGCTGTCCTCCAATTCTTCCCGGCTCATTCTGCTCAGGGGTGGTTGAGTTTTTATATTCTTACCTAAAGTCCCAGAAAAGGGTAAAGAGAGATTATTTTTATGTGTAATTTTTTTTAATCCATCAGGTCTCTCATCACATTTTGTCTAGAGGGCTTCAATCTATCTGAGTCGTGTGTCTGAAAGGAAATTCAGGAAGTATATGAAATGTGTGCTAATGGACCTCTTTATCAGTCCATAGCATTCCTGGATATGGAATATCATTCCGTATTGTTTCAGCACAAGGTATGACTCAATCTCCTGTCTAGAAAGTACATTCTCTTTATAAAAACATCAAATTGGGCTGTCAGTCTACTTAATTTTTTTTTAATTTACTCTTCTATTTTTTCTACTTACTAGATAATTTGGACATAGACAAAGACTGTGCCCACAACCATCTTCAAACCCTTACTAAGGAAATGGATAGAAACCTTTCTTGATTACCAAAGAGTCATCTAATTTGTTTTTGTGGTCTGGAGAAACCGTTCCCAAAGTTGCCTCCTTGAAATACAGCATCTGCTTGTTCTAAGCAGAGGAAACTAGAGCACACTTTTCAGTGTGTTGATGTTCACTGGCCCAGACTCAGCTCTTGATTGCATGGGAAAGAACCTAAAACTCCAGCACTCAAAATATAGCTCTTTCCCTGAAAGAGAGCGCTCAGAACTTCAGTCTCAGAACCACCTCAGCCACCACTATCCCCTCTCTGGTCTATCCTTTGGAAAAGGTAAGTTTTTTAAAAAACAGGTTTATTAAAGTATAGTTAGCATGTAATATGCTGAATATATTTAAAGTGTAAAATTTGGTCAATTTTGACAAGTGTTAGAACTGTGAAGCCTTCACAGTTAAGATAACAAACATATCCATGATAGCCAAGTTTCCTTGGCCCCTTTGTGACCCATTCCTCTCTACTCCATCCTAACCCCAATTCTACTTTAGTTCCCAGGAAACCACTGATATGTTTTATGTCACTATAGATTCAATTCTTTAGAATTTGATATAGATCAAATCATCCATTATGTACCCATTTTATTTTTTAGTTTTTGGGGGGCTGTTTTGACCTTTTTCACTCAGTATAATTATTTTGAGATTCATCCATGGTGTTTCTTATATCAATAGTTTCTTTTGGTTGCTGGTAGTATTTCACTGTACAGATACACCATAATTTATCCATTTGGTGGACATTTGAATTATTTCCAGGTTTTGGCTATTACAAATAGAGCAGCTATGAAAATATATCTATAAGTCTTTATATAGACATTTTTTAATTTCTCCTGGGCAAATATGTAGGAATGAAATAGCTGGGTCATAAGACAGGTGTATATTTAACTTTTTAAAAATCTGCCAAATTGTTCTCCAAATATGCATATCTCACAATATATAATATTACATATATCTTTATTATTTCTTGGAACCACTTGAAAGTAAGTTGTACACATCATGTCCATTACTTTTTTTTTTTAAGTTTATTTATTTTTGACAGAGACAGAGACAGTGTGAGCAGGGGAAGGGCAGAGAGAGGGGGAAGACAGAATCCCAAGCAGGCTCCATGCTGTTAGTACAGAGCCCAATGCAAGCCTTTAACTACTAAATTGTAAGATCATGACCTGAGCCAAAACCAAGAGTGGGACGCTTAATCAACTGAGCCACCCAGACACCTCTGTCCCATTACTTTTAAACATGTTATTGTATATTTCCTAAAAACAAGGACATAGCCATAGAATAATTCTCATTCCATTACTCCTACATTTATTAGTTGGAATTGTACTATAAGGGAAAGATCTCCTTTCAATAAATTTATTTATTACCTAACATATTTATATACATATTTATATAACCTCATGGATTATACATGTTATACAATCTCATGTTATACAATTATAACATATTTATACACTTTCATGGATTCCTATTTTAGTCAATGGGTTATAATCCATTGATACCATACACTTTTCCCCCAAAATTTATTATTTTTTTATTAAAAATTATTTTTAACGTTTATTTATTTTTGAGAGAGACAGAGCATGAGCAGGAGAGGGGCAGAGAAAGAGTGAGACACAGAATCTGAAGCAGACTCCAGGGTCTGAGCTGTCAGCACAGAGCCCGGCACGGGGTTTGAATTCACGAACCATGAGATCATGACCTGAACTGAAGTAGGATGGTCAACCAACTGAGCCACCCAGGCACCTCTAATTTTTATTTCTTTTTAGAGAGAGAGCATACAAGCAGGGGAGGGACAGAGAAAGAGAGAGAGAGAGAATCCCAAGGAGGCTTTATGCCCAGCGTGTGGAGCCCAGTGTGGAGCTTGATCTCATGACTATGAGATCATGACCTGAGCCAAAATCAAGAGTTGGAGGCTTAACTGACTGAGCCACCCAGGCATCCCTATCATTATTCATCTTCACGCTCAAACTGTCCCAGATTCAGCCAGTGTGAGCCCTTCCAGCTGGTTCTGGTGTCCTTTTAAAATATCTTCCTGGGGGGCACCTGGGTGGTTCAGTCGGTTAAGTGTCTGACTTCTGCTCAGGTCATGTTATCACAGTCTGTGAGTTCGAGCCCCGCATCAGGCTCTGTGCTGACAGCTCGGAGCCTGGAGCCTGCTTTGGATTCTGTGTCTCCCTCTCTCTCTGCTCCTCCCCTGCTCATGCTCTGTCTCTGTCTCAAAAACAAATAAAAACATTTTTTGGGGCGCCTGGATGGCTCAGTCGGTTAGGCATCCGACTTCAGCTCAGGTCATGATCTCGTGGTCCGTGAGTTCGAGCCCCGCATCGGGCTCTGGGCTGATGGCTCAGAGCCTGGAGCCTGCTTCCGATTCTGGGTCTCCCTCTCTCTCTGCCCCTCCCCCATTCATGCTCTCTCTCTGTCTCAAAAATAAATAAATGTTAGGGGCGCCTGGGTGGCTCAGTCGGTTAAGCATCCGACTTCGGCTCAGGTCATGATCTCACGGTCTGTGAGTTCGAGCCTCGCGTCGGGCTCTGTGCTGACAGCTTGGAGCCTGGAGCCTGCTTCCGATTCTGTGTCTCCCTCTCTCTCTGCCCCTCCCCTGCTCATGCTCTGTCTCTCTCTGTCTCAAAAATAAATAAAACATAATTTATTAAATAAATAAATAAAAATAAAAAAATAAATAAACGTTAAAGATTTTAAAATAAAAATAAATAAATAAAAACATTTTTTAAAAATTAAAAAAAATAAAATATCTTCATGGGAGCACTTCTTGATCTCAGGGTGTGAGTTCAAGCCCAATGTTCGGCATGGAGCTAACTTAAAAAAAAAAAAAAGACAAAAAAACCTATCGGGGGGACCTGGCTGTCTCAGTTGGTAGAACATGTGACTCTTGATCCTGGGTCTTGAGTTCAAGCCCCACATTGGGTGTAGAGATTACTTAAAAACAAACAAACAAACAAACCAAAAACTAAGATCTGGGTGACATGAAAAGATATTCAACATCACTAATAATCAGGGAAATGCAAATTAAAGCCACAATGAGATATATCACCTTATATCTGTCAGAATGGCTAGTATCAAAAAGACAAGAAATATCAAGTGTCGGTGTAGATGTGGAGAAAAAGGAACCCTCATGCAACGTTGGTGGGAACACAAATTGATGTAGACACTGTGGAAAACAGTATGGAGTTATCTCAAAAAATTAAAAATAGAATTACCATATGATACAGTAATTCAGCTACTGGGTATTTACCATAAAAAAAACAAAAACACTAGTTTCAAAAGATATATGCACTTCTTATGTTTACTTCAGCATTATTTAGAATAGCCAAGATATGGGAACAATGCAGGGAGCCTGGGTAGCTCAGTCGGTTAAGTGTCCAACTCTTGATTTTGGCTCAGGTCATGATCCCAGGGTCATGGAATTGAGCCCCACACTGGGCTCTGTGCTGAGCGTGGAGCACACTGAGGATTCTTTCTCTCTCTCCCTCTGCCCCTTTTCCTAGCTCTAAAATTAAAAATAATAATAATAAGGAAACAACCCAAGATAGATGAATGGATAAAGGAGATGTGGTATGTATATAGGGGTGCCTGGGTGGCTCAGTCGGTTGACTGTCCAACTTCAGCTCAGGTCATGATCTTGTGGTTCATGAGTTCAGGCCCCATGTCGGGGCTCTGTGCTGACAGCTCAGAGCCTGGAGCCTGCTTTGAATTCTGTGTCTCTTCCTCTCTCTGCCCCTCCCTGTCTTGTGCTCTTTGTCTCTGTCTCTCTCTCAAAAAGAAATAAACATTTAAAAAAAAAAGATATGATATATACGTTGGAATATTACTCAGCCATAAAAATAAGATCTTGCCATTTGTAACAACTTGGATGAGCCTAGAAGGTATTATTAATGACATAAGTCAGGTAAAGACAAATACAATATGATTTTACTTATATGTGCAATCCAAAAAAAAAAAAAAAAAAAAGCAGTAACAAACCCATAAATACAGAGAACCAACTGGTGAGTGGAAGGGGTAGAAGGATGGGCAAAATGGAGGAAGGAGAGTGGGAGTTATGGAATGAATAAGTCACAGGGATGAAAGGTACAACATAGGGAATACAGTCAATGGTGTTGAATAGTGACAGATGGTAGCTACACTTGTAATGAGCACAGATAGTGTAAGTAAAGAGATCATGAATCACTATGCTGTACACCTAAAACTAATGAAACATTGTATGTCAACTATACTTCAATTAAAAAAAAAGTTTCTCAGGGCACCTGGGTGGCTCAGTCAGTTGAGTGTCCGACTTTGGCTCAGGTTATGATCTCACGGTTTGTGAGTTCAAGACCCATGTTGGGCTCTGTTCTGACAGCTCAGAGCCTTGGGCCTGCTTTGGATTCTGTGTTTCCTTTCTCTCTCTACCCCTCCCCTGCTTGTGCACACTCTCTCTCTCTCTCTCTCAGAAATAAACATTAAAAATTTTTTTAAAAAGTTTTTTTTCCTCCAAAGTATCTAAAATAAATTCAATATTGCTTAGAATGGAGGGAATAAAATAGATATAACTTCCAAACCAATGAACTTACAAAATAATGCAGCTGACTGCTAGGCCACTTAGCTTAATAGAAAAGAAAGTATGGTCACTAGGAAGAAAAAAATTTTTTAATGTTTATTTATTTTGAGAGAGTGTGTGTGAGCAAGAGAGGGGAAGAGAGGGAGAGAGAGAATCCCAAGCAGGCTCTACACTGTCAGCACAGAGCCCAATGTGGAGCTCAATCCCATGACACTGGGATCATGACCTGAGTCGAAAACAAGAGTAGGACACTTAATTCACTGAGCCACCCAGGAGCCCCCAAGGAAGACAATTTTTAACATGACCATAAGCCTTTATGAAAATCTACATTTATAACAAGCACGTTACTTCATTTACTTTTAACTATTACATAAATAACAGGAATAAAATTGGACACAGTTTATAATAAAACTTATAAAAGTTTCTTTTTCCACAAAATCAATATGTAAATCCTTCATTCTGGCACCTTCTTCTGAATAAACATTAAGTTATTTTGGCTCTTTGGTCATGTGGATGGCCTCAAAATTGACTAGACTCTCTAGGTGGTTAATTCCTGCACAGGGTTTTCAGTCACTAATACTATGACTTTTCTGACTTTGAAAATTATTTCAGTCAGTTCGCATTTCAGTTCATGGAAGAGTTAAAGGTTTGAGAAGCACAAAATCCCCAGTTGTGCACTGCTAAAGAGCATTATGAACAAATAGATTTTTCCCTTATTAAAATATTATGATCCATTTAGCATCAGTAACTGAACAAGCTCTAGACATCTCTCATCTAGACATCTTTGTTACCTCCTGGCTTGACTAGGTCCTCCTTTTTTTTTTTTTTTTTTAATTGAACATGTTTTATTGCTAATGTCTTACACAAATGAAAACCCAACCCAAAATTTATTGGATGTAGTTAAACACAGAGCTAATGGGTAAATTTATAGCTGTAAATGTCTGCATTCAAAAAGAAGATCTCAAATCAAACCTTGAGAAATTAGAAAAAGAAGAGGAAGCTAAACCCAAAGCAAGCAGAAGGAAGGAAAAAACAAAGAGTAGAGCAAGTATAAATCAAACAAGAAGCAGAAAAATAGTGAAAATTAATAAAACAAATATTGGTTCTTGGAGAGATAAACAAAGTTAACAAAACTTTAGCTAGACTGACCAAGACTTAAGAGAGAAGACTCAAATTGCTAAAATCAGGAATGAACAAAGTGACATCATACTAACTTAAAGAATGAAAAGAACTATATGGAAATACTACAAACAATTGTATGTCAACAAATTAGATAACACAGGTGCAGAGGACAGTTTCCTAGAAAGACACAAATTACTAAAATTGACTCAAGAGGAAACAGAAAACCTGAACAGACATATGAGACTGAATTTTTAATAAAAAACATTCCACCAAGAAAATCTCAAGCCCAGATGACTTCACTGATGAATTCTACCAAATATTTAAAGAAGAGTTAACATCAATCCTTCACAAAGCCTTCCAAAAAATAGAACAAGCAACACTTCCCAACTTATTACATGAGTTTGAAACCAAAGACATCACAAGAAAGAAAACATAGATCAGTATCTCTTATAACCACAGACACAAAATCCTCAACAAAAAAATATCAAACTGAATCAACCAACACATAAAAAGTCTTTTAACCAGGGGCACCTGGGTTGCTCAGTCAGTTGAACATATGGCTTAGGTCATGATCTCATGGTGTCTGAGTTTGAGTCCCACATCAGGCTCATTGCTGTCAGCATGGAGCCCAATTCAGATGCTCTGTTCACCCTCTCCCAGCCCCTCCCCGACTTGTGCTCTCTCTCTTTCAAAAATAAATAAAACATTAAAAAACAAAAAATGGCTGTTAATTATACCAAAAAGAATTTATCCCAGGAATACAGCTTGGTTTAAAATATGAAAAATCAATCTAATATGCCATATTAATATACTAAAAGACAAAACGACATCATATCAATGGTCACAGAAAAAAAATTGACAAATCCAACATCCTTTCATGATAAAAACATTCAATCAACTACTAATAGAAAGAAACTTCCTCAAACTGATAAGGGCCATCTACAAAAGACTCAGGGCTAAAATCATGCTTAACAGATCTAAAGCTCTCCCACTGAGATCAGGAAAATGACAAGGATGTCCATTCTTGCCACTTTATTTAACATTTTACTGGAGGTTCTATCCATGGAAATTAGGCATGAAAAAGAAAATACACCCAAATTAGAAAAGACAAAGTAAAACTATGTGTATTAACAGATAACATGATGATGTATATAGAAAATCCTAAGGAATCCACTAAAAAAAAAAAGTTATTAGATGGGCACCTGGCTGGCTCAGTTGAATAAGCCTCCAATTCCGGATTTTGGCTCAGGTCATGATCTCACAGTTTGTGAGATTGAGCCCTGCCTTGGGCTCACAGTGTGGAGCCTGCTTGGGATTCTCTCTCTCTCTCCCTTCCTCTCTCTCTGCTCCTCCTCTGCTCATATGTGCACTCTCTCTGTCTCTCTGTGTCTCGCAAAATAAATAAACTTAAAAAAAAAACTACTAGAAGTAATATACGAGGTGAGTAAAGTTTTCAGGTGTAGGATCAATGCACAAGATTAATGATATTCCTATCTACTAAACAATCTGAAGACTAAATTAAGATAACAAATCAATTTACAATAGCATAAAAAAATAAATGGGGATAAATGTAACAGGTATAAAATTTGTACACTGAAATATATAAAACATCATTTAAAGGAATTAAAAATGTTTAAATAATTAGGAAGACATCCCGTGTTCATGGATTTAAAGACCTAATATTGATAAGATGGCAATATTTCCACAATTCATGTACAAATTAATGCAGTCCCTATCAAAATCCCAGTTTGCTTTTTTTCCCCCCCCAGACATTGACGAGCTGATCCTAAAGTTCATATGGAAATTCAAGGAATACAGAATAGCTAAAATAACCTTGAAAAAGAACAAAGCTGTAGGATTCACACATCCTGATTTCAAAACTTACTACAAAGCTATAAGAATCAAGACAGCACAGGGGCACCTGGGTGGCTCAGTCGGTTAAGCATCTGACTTAGGCTCAGGTCGTGATCTCATGGTTCGTGAATTCAAGCCCTGCATTGGACTCTGTGCTGACAGCTCAGAGCCTGGAGCCTGCTTTGGATTCTGTGTGTCCCTCTCTCTCTCTCTGTCCCCCACCACCCCTGCCAGCCTGTTTGTTCTTTCTCTTTCTCTCTCTCTCTCTCAAAAATAAACAAACATTAAAAAATTGGATAAAGGATCTAAGGAGACATTCTTCCAAAGAAGCTAAACAAGTGAATGATAAATACATGAAAGATGTTCAGTGTGATTATTCATTAGGGAAGTGTAAATCAAAACCACAAAAGAATAAATTTTTAAAAACAACCTAAGAGGGGTGCCTGGGTGGCTCAGTTGGCTAAGTGTCTGATTCTTGGTTTGGGCTCAGGTCATGATATTGCAGTCCCTGAGATCAAGCCCTGCATCAGGCTCTGTGCTGACAGTGTGGAGCCTGCTTGGGATTCTCTCCCTCCCCTACTTGCACTGTCTCTATCTCTCTCAAAATCAATAAATAAGCATTAAAACACACACACACACACACACACACACACACACACACACACACACGAGATCACTTCAATAACAAGTGAGGATATGAAAAAATTGGAACTTTCATACATTGTTGGTAGGAACATAAAAGGGTACAACTGCTTTAAAAATAGTTTGGCAATTCTTCAAAACGTTAAACATAGAGCTACCATATGACCTAGCAATTCCACTTCTGGGTATATAAGAAAAATGAAAACATGTCCACCCAAAAATTTGTACACAAATGTTCATAGCAGCATTATTCATAACAGCCCCCAAGTGAAAATAATCCAAATGTTCATCAACCTATGAATATATAAACAAATGTGGTATGCCCATAAAATGAAATATTATTATGCAACAAAAAGGAATGGAGGTATTGATAAATGCTATAACATGGATGAACTTTGGAAACATGCTAAGTGAAAGAAGCCAGACACACAAAAAATATATGATTTCTTCTACACAAAATGTCCAGACCAGGCAAATGGATAGAGACTGAAAGCAGATGAGTGATTATGAGAGGCAGGCTGTGGGGACATGGGGACAGGGTTTCTTTTTTTTTTAAGTTTATTTTGAGAAAGAGAGAGAGTACACAAGCACACAGGGGAGGAGCAGGGAGAGAGGGAGAGAGAGAATTCCAAGCAGGCCCTGTGCTGTTAGTGCAAAGCCTGAAGTGGGGCTTGAATTCATGAACTGTGAGACCATGATCTGAGCTGAAATCAAGAGTCTGACATAACCGCCTGAGCCACCCAGGTGCCCCAATAAAGGGTTTCTTTTTGGGGTAATTAAATGTTCTAAAATTAGTGGGTATGAATTCAAAACTATCAATATAGTAAAAATTACTGAATTGTACAATTTGAAAGAGTGAATTTTATGGCATGTAAATTATATCCCAATAAAACTGTAATGTGTAATACATACAACATACATTATATATGTATGATTATAAAAATGTTAATATATACATCTCACATATATAAATGAGGAAATAAATAGTTTGAAGAATAATGAAGTGTACACATACATACTAGCTGAAGAAACAGAACATTACTAATACACTAAGAACCCTCTGTAAGTTCCCACACATCCTATTCCCTTCTTCCCCCAGAGGTGACTATTATCATGAAGGCTATATCATTAGTAACTGCTGTATATTTCTCTTTTTAATTAATTTTTTAATGTTTATGTTTATAAGGTTTATTTAATGTTTATTTATGTTTATAATAAATGTTTATTTATTTAATGTTTTTTAATATTTATTTTGAAAGAGAGAGAGAGAGAGAAAGAGCAAGCACATGGGCAAGGGAGGGACAGAGACAAAGAATCCCAAGCAGGCTCTAAACTGGCAGATGCAGGGCTCAATCTCATGACTGTAAGATCATGACCTGAGCTGAAATCAAGAGTTGGATGCTTAACTGACTAAGCCACCCAGGCACACCTGCCTTACATATCTTTATAATTTTATAAAGGAAATTAGAGCCACGGGGCCAGCCTGGTGGGCCATAGATGCATGATTGTGAATTGGGAGAGATAAAATGGGCAACGTAGGCTTGGGTGGGAGGGATCCCCTTCTGTGAAGAGACAAAGGGAAGAGAAAGACAGGCTGGGGAAGTGTAGGACAGTATCTGGACAAGTGAAGAACCACAGACCAGGATGGACAAAGATCCAATCTCTAACTGCCGGGCTTTCTCCAGACTGGGGCCGGCTGCCCTGTTTGCACACCTGGGGAGGAAGGGAGCCAGCCCTGGGCTCAGTAACTAGTCCAGAGGAGTGGTCCGCAGTGGGGGAAAGCAATCCCCTCCTTGGAGTGCTGTAGGAAGAAGGTATATAACCTTTCAAAGTACAAAGACTGCCGGCGCCACCAGCCAGAGGCCATATATCTGCAGCGCAGAGCAGCACTTCCCCAGAACTAGGGCGCACAGAGCAGGACTCTTTAAGACATTGAGGTTTGAATCCCAGCTGAGCGCCAGGGAGGTGAGGGAGTGGGCGGAGCAAGGCAAACTGCCTCATTCGCACCCCTGGCACTAGGAGGACGGCCTTAACACAGTGGCTTGGGACACCCGGTCCGTGGAGGAGAGACTTGGGTGTCGCTATTTTACTCCCCATCACCAACAAGGTGGGGCCTCAAGGAATGGACAGTGGGCCCACAGTGGAGGCGGACCCGCTTACACCAAACCACGCCCCTCCACGCCTGGTAATTGCGAATCTACTGGAGCAGGATTGATGATGACCAACCAGACAGCCCCTCCTCCAGGCCAGTGGTTTTACCAGTTCCAAGGCACCCAGCGGTTTTACATTTCCTGATTTAATTCTTGGACAATTCTTATTATATATACACATTTTTCTTTACCTTTCTTTCCTCCTTCTTATTTCTTCCCTCCTCTAGTCTGGTTATTCTGGTTGTTGGTTTGTTTAAGCAGACATATTTAATCTATTCTCTTTATACCTGTTCTGTATCTCCTTCTTTAATTCCCCGCTGCCCCCTCTCTCTGGATTAAGCTGTATAGTTTCTCTGCTGGATCAATTTTCTTTTCTTTTCTTTTTCCCTGCCCCTATCATTTCTCTCTTTGTATGGGAAAAGGCCTCTTCCATTAACAATGCTCCCACCCATTGTTTTGCTGTAGCTGGTGTTTTGGGGCTTTTTTTTCTGTTTTTGTTTGTTTTCTTTTCCAGGGCTACTTCAACAGCAAGTCAAAGCGAACTGGTGGAGGGTCCAAAACAACACTACAAGTAAAGAGATAAAGGAACCAGAGTCACAACGACACAGAGCAAGTAACACACTCCGATAAACACCTAGTGAAAGGCCAGGCCTTAGACAATGTATGACCCCTCTTTAATATAGTAGTGCTTGCAGGTACAGGACACATAACAAGCTTTTAAAACACATAAGGGACAGAAAACTAGCCAAAATGACAAAATGGAAGAATTCTCATCAAAAGAAATTCCAGGAAGAAATGATAGCTAAATAATTGTTCAAAACAGATATAAACAATATAACTGAACAAGATTTTAGAATAATAGTCATAAGATTAATTGCTGGGCTTGAAAAAATCATAGAAGACAGCAGAGAATCTATTGCTACAGAGATCAAGGAACTAAAAATTAGTCATGGTGAATTAAAAAAAAATTTTTTTTTAATGTTTATTTACTTTTGACAGAGAGAGCATGAGCAGGGGAGGGGCAGAGAGAGAGGGAAACACAGAATCGAAAGCAGGCTCCAGGCTCTGAGCTGCCAGCACAGAGCCCGACACAGGGCTCGAACTCACAGACCGTGAGATCATGACCTGAGCCGAAGTCAGACACTCAACCGACTGAGCCACCCAGGTGCCCCAGTCATGATGAATTTAAAAATGTTGTCAATGAGGTGCAAAGTAAACTAGAGGTGGTGACAGTGAGGATTAAAGAGGAAAAAGAGAAAATAAGTGAAACAGAAGATAAAATTATGGAAAAAGAGGAAGCTGAGAAAAAGAGATAAAAAAATTCTAGAACATGAGGGGAGAATCAGAGAACTAAGTGATTCAATGAAATGTAATAATACCCACATCTTAGGAGTTTCAGAAGAAGAAGAGAGAGAGAAAGGGGCGGAAGGTGTACTTGAACAAATCATAGCTGAGAACTTCCCCAATCTGGGGAAGGAAACAGACATTGATATCTGCGAGGCACAGAGAACTCCCTTCAGACATAATAGGAATCATGCTTCTGCATGACATATCATAGTGAAACTGGTAAAATACAAATATAAAGGGAGAATTCTGAAAGCAGCTAGGAACAAATGGGTCTTAATCTACAAGGACAGACACATAAGGGTGGTAAGCAGACCTATCTACTGAAACTTGGCAGGCCAGAAGGGAGTGGCAGGAAAAATTCAATGTGCTGAATAGGAAAAATATGTAGCCAAGAATCTTTTATCCAACAAGCCTGTCATTCAAAATAGAAGGAGAGATAAAGATTTTCCCAGACAAAAACTGAAGGAGTTCATCACCACTAAACCAGCCCAAGAGATCCTAATGGGGGCTCTGTGGGTGGAATGTTGCAAAGACCACAAATGACCAGAGACATCACTACAAGCATGAAGCCTACAGATAACACAATGACTCTAAATCCACATCTTTCAATAATAACATCAAATGTAAATGAACTAAATGCTCCAATAAAAAGACACAGGGTATCAGAATGGACAAAAAACAAGACCCATCTATTTGCTCTCTACAAGAGGCCTATTTTAGACCTGAGGACACCTTCAGATTGAAAGTGAGGGGATGGAGAACCATCTATCATGCTACTGGAAGTCAAAAGAAAGCTAGAGTAGCCATACTTATATCGGATAAACTAGATTTTAAACTAAAGTCTGTAACAAGAGATGAAGAAAGGCATTATAGCATAATTATGGAGTCTATCTTTCAAGAAGAGCTAATAATTATAAATGTTTATGGACCCAATTCGGTGGCACCCAAATATATAAAACAATTAATCACACACATAAGCAGTCTTATTAGTAAGAATGTGGTAATTGCCGGAGACTTTAATACTCCATTTACAACAATAGATAATCTACACAGAAAATCAATAAGGAAACAATGGCCCTGAATGATACACTGGACCAGATGGACTTGATAGATATATTAAGAGCTTTTCATCCTAAAGCAGCAGAATACACATTCTTCTTGAGTGCACATGGAACATTCTCCAAGATATATCACATACTGGGTCACAAAACAGCCCTCAATAAATATAAAAGAATTGAGATTATGCCATGCACATTTTCAGATCACAGTGCAATGAAACTTGAAATCAACCACAGGAAAAAATTTGGAAAACCTCCAAATGCATGGAGGTTAAAGAACATCCTACTAAAGAATGAATGGGTCAACCAGGCAATTAAAGAAGAAATTAAAAAATACATAGAAACAAATGAAAATGAAAACACAACAGTCCAAACCCTTTGGGATGCAGCAAAGGCAGTCCTAAGAGGAAAATACATTGCAACCCAGGCCTATTTCAAGAAACAAGAAAAATCCCAAATCCAAAGTCTAATAGTACACCTAAAGGAACTAGAAGCAGAACAACAAAGAAACCCCAAGACCAGCAGAAGAAGAGAAATAATAAAGATCAGAGCAGGAATAAACAATATAGAAAAAAAAAACAACAATAGTGGATCAGATCAATGAAACTAAGAGCTGTGTTTTGAAAAAATAAACAAAATTGATAAACCTCTAGCCAGGCTTCTCAAAAAGAAAAGAGAGAGGACCCAAATAGATAAAATCACAAAAATTGAATTATTACAACAAATCCCTCAGAAATACAAGCAATTATCAGGGAATACTATGAAAAATTATATGCCAACAAAATGGACAACCTGGAAGTAATGGAAAAATTCCTAAACACCCACACACTTCCAAAACTCAAATAGTAAAAAATAGAAAATTTGAACAGACCCATAACTAATGAAGAAGAAATTGAATCAGTCATCAAAAATCTCCCAACAAATAAGAGTCCTGGACCAGATGGCTTCCCTGGGGAATTCTACCTGACATTTAAAGAGATAAATGTCTGGTAGATAATACCTTTCCTTCTCAAGCTGTTCCAAAAAATAGAAAGGGAAGGAAAATGTCCAGACTTGTTCTATGAAGCCAGCATTACTTTGATTTCCAAACCAGACAGAGACCCAGCAAAAAAAAAGAGAACTACAGACCAATATCCCTGATGAGTATGGGTGCAAAAATTCTCAACAACATACTAGCAAATCGAATTCAACAGCATATAAAAAGAATTATTCACCATGATCAAGTGGGATTCATTCCTGGGCTGCAGGGCTGGTTCAGTTTTCACAAATCAATCAGTGTGATACATCACATTAATAAAAGAAAGGATAAGAACCATATGATCCTGTCAGTAGACACAGAAAAAGCATTTAGCAAAATACAGCATCCTTTCTTAATAAAAACCCTCAAGAAAGTTGGGATAGAAGGAACATACCTAAACATCATAAAAGTCATATATGAAAAGCCCACAGCTAATATCATCCTCAGTGGGGAAAACTGAGAGCTTCCCCCCCAGATCAGGAACATGACAGGGATGTCCGCTGTCACCACTGTTGTTTAACATAGTTTTGGAAGTCCTAGCATCAGCAATCAGACAACAAAATGAAATAAAAGGCATCAAAATTGGCAAAGAAGAAGTCAAACTTTCACTTTTCATGGACGACATGATATTCTAGATGGAAAACCCAAAAGACTCCACCAACAGGCTGCTAGAACTGATCCATGGATTCAGCAAAGTCGCAGGGTTCAAAATCAATGTACAGAAATTGGTTGCATTTCTATACACCAATAATGAAGCAACAGAAAAAGAAATCAAGAAATTGATCCCATTTACAATTGCACCAAGAACCATAAAATACCTAGGAATAAACCTAACCAAAGATGTAAAAGACCTGTATGCTGAAAACTATAGAAAACTTATGAAAGAAACTGAAGAAGATACAAAGAAATGGAAAAACATTCCATGCTCATGGATTTGAAGAATAAGTATTGTTAAAATGTCAATACTACCCAAAGCGATCTACACATTCAATGGAATCCCAATCAAAATTGGACCAGCATTCTTCTCAAAGCTAGAACAAGCAATCCTAAAATTTGTATGGAACCACAAAAGATCCCAAATAGCCAAAGTAATGTTGAAAAAGAAAACCAAAGTGGGAGGCGTCATAATCCCAGACTTTTGTCTCTACTACAAAGCTGTAATCATCAAGACAGCATGGTATTGGCACAAAAACAGACACATAGACCAATGGAATAGAATAGAAAACATAGAATTAGACCCACAAATTTATGGCCAAGTAATCTTTGACAAAGCAGGAAAGAGTATCCAATGGAAAAAAGACAGTCTCTTTAGCAAATTGTGCTGGGAGAACTGGACAGCAACATGCAGAACAATGAAACTAGACCACTTTCTTACATCATACACAAAAATAAACTCCAAATGGATTAAAGACCTAAATGTGAGACAGGATACCATCAAAACCCTAGAGAAGAAAGCAGGTGACAACTTCTTTGACCTCAGCTGCAGCAATTTCTTGCCTGACACATCTCCAAAGGCAAAAGAATTAAAAGCAAAAATGAACTATTGGGACCTCATCAAGATACAAATCTTCTGAACTGCAAAGGAAACAATCAACAAAACTAAAAGGCAACTGACGGAATGGGAAAAGGTATTTGCAAATGACATATCAGACAAAGGGCTAGAATCCAAAATCTATAAAGAACTCACCAACCTCCACACCTGAAAAACAAATAATCCAGTGAAGAAATGGGCAAAAGATATGAATAGACACTTTTCCAAAGAAGACATCCAGTTGGCCAACAGATACATGAAAAGATGCTCAACATCACTCATGATCAGGGAAATACAAATCAAAATCACACTGAGATACCACCTCATGCCAGTCAGAGTGGCTAAAATGAACAAATCAGGAGACTATAGATGCTGGTGAGGATGTGGAGAAACAGGAACCCTCTTGCGTTGCTGGTGGGAATGCAAACTGGTGCAGCCACTCTGGAAAACAGTGTGGAGGTTCCCCCAAAAATTAAAAATAGAGCTATCCTATAACCCAGCAATAGCACTACTAGGAATTTATCCAAAGGATACAGGAGTGCTGATGCATAGGGGCACATGTACCCCAATGTTTACAGCAGCACTTTCAACAATAGACAAAATATGGAAAGAGCCTAAATGTCCATCAACTGATGAATGTGGTTTATATATACAAAGGAATACTACTTGGCAATGAGAAAGAATGAAATCATGCCATTTGTAGCAACATGGATAGAGCTGGAAGGTATTATACTAAGTGAAATAAGTCAGTCAGATAAAGAGAGAGATCATATGTTTTCACTCATATGTGGATCTTGAGAAACAACAAAACCATGGGAGAGGGAAGGGGGAAAATAGTTACAAACAGAGAGGGAAGGAGGCAAACCATAAGAGACTCTTAAATACTGAGAACAAACTGAGGGTGGATGGGGGGTGGGGGAGAGGGGAAGATGGGTGATGGGCATTGAGGAGGGCACTTGTTGGGATGAGCACTGTGTGTTTTATATAAGCGATGAACACGAGAATCTACCCCCAAAAACCAAGAGCACACTTTGCATACTGTATATTAGCCAATTTGACAATAAATTATATTAAAAAATAAATAAAATAAATATGGAGAACAAACTGAGGGTTACTGGAGGGGTTGTGGGAGGGGGGATGGGATAAATGGGTAAGGGGCACTAAGGAATCTACTCCTGAAATCGTTGTACTATACGCTAATTTGGATGTAAATTAAAAAAAAACAAAATGAGGGTTGATGGGGGGTAGGAGGGAGGGGAGGGTGCGTGATGGGTATTGAGGAGGGCACCTTTTGGGATGAGCACTGGGTGTTGTATGGAAACCAATTTGACAATAAATTTCATATATTGAAAAAAATAAAATAAAACCATTTCCAAGGCAAAAAAAAAAATTAAAAGGAAAGAAAAAAAAGTTAAAATTAATAAATAAATAAAAATTTGGAAAAAAAATAAAAGTGGCACAAACAGGAAAAAAAAGAAAGTGAGACTTTTATTATACATATATGTATATTATACATATATATTATACATACATTATACATATGTATGTTATACATATGTATACACATTATACATATATACATATTTTATTATACATATACATATTTTATTATACATATACGTATATATATATACACAAGGTGCACGGGCATGTGTGCATGCATACATACATACGTACAATGTATACATATATATACACACATACATACGATGTACATATATATATCTTTATTTATTCTTTAGAGAGAGACAGGGCGTGAGCAGGGGAGGGGCAGAGAGAGAGGGAGACACAGAATCCGAAGCAGGCTCCAGGCTCTGAGCGATCAGCCCAGAGCCCGACGTGGGGCTCAAACCCACAAAGAGCAAGATCATGACCTGAGCTGAAGTTGGACGCTCAACCAACTGAGCCACCCAGGCACCCAAAGACTTATTTTATTATAAAAAATACATTTGTTATTTCATTTTATGAATGCATATCAATGTATATTCATTTTCTGAACTATGGACATTCATGTTGTTTCCATTTTTTTGTCTTATGAATAACACTGCTATGAACATTCTGGTATAGGTCTCCTGGTACACATATGCAAAATTTTCTGCAAATTTTTTATCCAGAAGTAAAGTCTTACATTCAACTTTACTAGATAATGCCAAGCTTTCATCCAAAGTGACTGCATCATTCATACACCCATGGCAGTGGGTAAAGTGCCCTACCTTTGAAAAAAAAATTTTTTTTTTAAGCTGTCTTTCTTTCGAGAGAGACAGAGACAGCACGAGTGGGGAATGAGCAGAGAGAGATGGGGAGAGAGTGAATCCCAAGCAGGTGCCATGTTGTCAATGCAGAGACTGATGTGGGGCTTGAACTCACGAATTGTGAGATCATGACCTGAGCTAAAACCAAGAGTCAGACACTTAACCAACTGAGCCACCCAGGCACCCCTTTTTCTTAATGTTTATTTATTTATCTTGAGAAAGACAGTGAGAGCATGAGTAAGGGAGGGGTAGAGAGAGGGAGAGACAAAAAATCCCAAGCAGGCTCCACGCTGTCAGCGTAGAGCCCAATGAGGGGCTTGATCCCACAAACCACACCAACCATAAGATCATGACCTAAGCTGAAATCAAGAGTCAGACACTTAACTGGCTGAGGTGCCCCTGAAAATTTTTTATAGAAGTAAAATCAAGTGAAAATAAAATCAATAGTAGCTATGATTAAGACTGAGGGGTGGGAGAGTAGGAACAAAGTTAACAAAAATATCTTAAGGTGTGTGTGTAAGCTCTTGTGGGCTGTGCTATTTCATCTCAAGTCGCCCACCTCTGCTCAGTGAGACTGAAGGACTAATTACATGGATAGAGGAATGAAACCATTCATTTGTTCTCAGCTTTTGTTGTGGTGGCATTTAGCTTTACCTCCTAAATCCACACAGTAAAACTTTTATTATAAGAATTAAGGAATAAAATTTTAAGAAGATTGAGGAAAAGAGTTAAGAGCAAAGCAGTCACTATGAAGGCTAGCAAGCTGCCCCACAATGACAGACTGAACATTGTTTTAACTCTAAAAGGTTTCCATCTTCAGGCACTGAATTTACCTTTTGATGCTGGTACCATCAGAGGTGTCCGTCTATGTCTGTACTAGGTCCTTTGATGTATTGTCCTCAGGAGATATGATGTCGTATCAGTTCCCAAGATATAGGACATCCCACAGGACACTGAAATAAAGGAAAAGTCCAGTCAATTATATGCAACTTTAGGATGTCTTCTGTAGGCTGTACTTAGGTTGTAGGAGGAATTTATCAACATCTTCATGATGGTACAAGACACACTAGCATTTTGCGGGGATGGTGTTGACCACTCTTTACTAAAGAGTAAGACTAAGTGGTGCCTGGCTGTTTCAGTCAGTAGAGCATGTGGCTCTTGATCTCAGGGTTGTGAGTTCAAGCCCCACATTGGGAATAGAGATTACTTAAAATAAAATAAAATGAAAAAAACACTTTGGGGTGCCTGGCTTGCTCAGTTGGTAAAGCATGCAACTATTGACCTCAGGGTTGTGAATTCAAGCCCCATGTTGGGTATGGAGTATATTAAAAAAAAAAAAAGAGTAAGATTAAGCATTCAGTAATAATGATGTTACTTACTTAAAATGAAATCAATTTTTCTGATTATAGAATTGATGCATATCATTTAGGGTCATTTTTTTAAGTGTCTGCTCATCCTGCAAGCCAATGATCACTGCTTTCTCTAAGAAATAAGCCTCTGACCCCGGCCTCCTGACTCCATTTATAGGGATTGACCCTCCAGTAACCAGTTTATACTCTATGATCCAGTACCCATTGTCACTGTTCATTGGACTAGGGGTAGACAACTGACCAAACTGGGCCAATCAGATTCTCTTTCTCAGGTGGTTGGAAATGGGACCAAGAGAGTTAAATTAGCCTCTTTGGATGGCTAGAACTATTATGTCAACTTGCAAGTTCTGGTATGGCCATATTCTGCTCTGTAGCCTGAGACATAGCATGAGTGGGGGAGGGGCAGAGAGAGAGGGAGACCCAGAATTCCAAGTAGGCTCCAGGCTCTGAGCTGTCAGCACAGAGCCTGACGCAGGGCCAGAACTCACGGACTGCAAGATCATGACCTGAGCCGAAGTCGGATGCTCAACCGACTGAGCAACCCAGGTGCCCCCAGAGTGACCTTTATAAAACAATCCAGGTCATAGCATTTCCTGATTAAAATTCCCTAATGGATTTACCTTACAATTAAAATAAAATCTAAACTCCTTACCATGGCTGACACAGCCCTCCACTATCTAACCATCTTCCTATTTCTCAGATCCATACCTTGAACATGACCTCCTCTAGCAAACCACACTCCTGGACACTGGCCTCCCCTCTGCTCCCACAACTGTCCAGCTCCTTGCCCTAAGCCCTCTGTACTTTAGAGTAATGCTCTTTCCCTTGCTCTTTACATGGCTGTTTCCATCTCATCCTTTAGTCTCTCAGCATCTTTTCCTCTGCCAAGAGGACTTTCTATGACCTTCATAACTAAAGTGAGCACTTCCTCAGTTATAGTCTGTTGTGTGTCCCTGTTTATTTCCCTTGTAACACTTACCATACTCAAAACTACCTCCATCTTTTATATTTATTGTCTGTCTCCTCTCACTAAAATAGGAGGACGTTGAAGGCAGAAAATTGGTTTATTTTGTTTACCTCTATTTCCCAGTGCTCAAATAGCTCCTGGAACATAGAACATTTCTAATAAATATATGTTGAATAAATGAATAGATGAATGAGTAAACAGATCAAGAAAGAGAATGACACTGAGCGGCTGAGATAAGTCAAAAAGTCCTGGAAGCTTTCTGTTCTTGATTCTAGTCTTTTACAAGGCCAGTCTCTGTTCTTGCTCTTAGGTTCTGGAGGAGAGTCCAATGTCCTGTACAAAAAATACCCACTTTTTGCTGAAGCTAGCTTGACTTGTCAACTAAAGAGGCTTGTTACAAGCTTACTTTGAACAGAGAATTGTAATAGAGAAATTCTGTCACTGGGAGAGAATATTGATATTTGTTGATCTACTTTCCAAACAATTTAACTTGAACTGGATCATTCATATTCCATTCTGTAATGTTTCATTTTTTTAAAACCATAATAAGTGGAGAACATTTTTCTAATGACATATTTTTAAATGAATCTATACAGATTTTATAGCATGCCTATTTTAAAGAAACTAAACAATCACCCAAAAGTTGATGTGTTTTCACAAGTTAGACAATAATCCTAAGATCAGGACAGAATGGAAGCAATCAAGGAAACCATTTTGTTTTAAAGTAAATCTCACATTTAAGTAGCTTTTCAAGTTTGCTAAATTATCTCGTCTTCCCAGCCTCCTATTGTAGAGAAGTAACATGAAGGAAAAGGTGAGGTGACTGCATTAGAGCCCTTGTTCTCTGGACCTAAAGCCATTTGTAAAAATATAACTGTAGTGGAAGATGAAATGCTGTAGTTCTTGGGGCGACTGGGTGGCTCAGTCAGTTAAGCGGCCGACTTTGGCTCAGGTCATGATCTCGCGGTCCGTGAGTTCAAGCCCTGTGTCGGGCTCTGTGCTGACCGCTCAGAGCCTGGAGCCTGTTTCAGATTCTGTGTCTCCCTCTTGCTGACCCTCCCCTGTTCATGCTCTGTCTCTCTCTGTCTCAAAAGTAAATAAAAACGTTAAAAAAAATTT
Organism: Panthera onca; assembly: GCF_046562875.1. NCBI lineage: Eukaryota > Metazoa > Chordata > Mammalia > Carnivora > Felidae > Panthera > Panthera onca. The sequence goes on along the minus strand of NC_138344.1, from coordinate 71,927,405 downwards.
TTTAAAAATAAAAAAATTTAAAAAAATAATAAAAAAAAGAAATGCTGTAGTTCTTTACTGAGTTCAGAGAAGACTGTCCTCATTTATGATCATTCCAAAATACACCACCAAAGACTTATAGCATGGTGGATCAACTGAAAAGTACCAAAATTAAAGTAAAAGAAGCTCCAATAAAGAAACACGGGTTCTCAGAATGCAGTAAAGAAAACCCAGGAGAGATGGTCAGTAGAGGTGTGATTAAAGGAACATCCAAATCCAATGAAGTCACCAGAGTTAATCTCTCAGGAAAAACGGATTGGAGAGGAGATGTAAGTAAGGAGGGTTTATCAGTTGTTTGAACCCAATGGAATGAAAAACTAAAAGAATTCCCTTGAAGTAATATTCAGAATTGCAGTGCACTGGGACAAAGGTAGGGTGAGGGAGAACAAAGAATAACCCTTTAACAGTGATAGATGCATGAAGCCAGCTCGATGACGCCAGCAATTAAAATTAAACAGCCAGCTCCTCTACCTCTGATTTTATCCTCATCTCTGATTAAATTTGGAGGGAATGAACTGTAAATAGTGGCTATAATCAAAAGTGTAAGAATAAGAAAGACATGGATTCACATCTGTCCTTTATGTGTGACCAGGGACAAGTTAGTTAACCTCTTTCCTTAGCTTCCTTATCTATAAAACAGGGATGAAATACTAACCTCATGTGGTTACGAGGATCCACGAAGATGATACCTATAAAAAGGGAAGCATAATGGTTGGCATTTAGTACAGGCTCCGAATTAGTGAAATGCTAGCCGTTTTGTTGTGTCCACTGAACTAATCTCTGGCCAATTGGTAAGTGTACATTGTATTTATCTGTATATGTTAATGATTTATATGATGGTATATGTAATTTTCTTGCGTGTTGACTAATAGGAGTCAGTTTTCTATAGTGCTTATATATCATGTCTCTCCTCACTAGTCCATAAGCTCTTTTGAGGACACCGCTGTATACAGAGTACTTAATACAGTGCCTGGTACATGCAAATGTATAATAATTTTTCAGCAGATATTATGACATTGGATTGTAGCAGAAATTGTTTCCCTTTCTGAAATTGTTTTTAATAATTTCACGAAGTTTTGTATTAATTCCCTTCCATACTCAAGAACATAGTGAAGTGAAAGCCACAGTGGTGTCTCCCACTTGAGTAGGAGAGGGGAGGGATAAGAAAAATTCAAAAATCAAGTGAAAAATCTGCTCCAAGGAAAAAAATAATCTGCTCAAAGGAATGCCAGTATCATTTCAGTAGCAATAGGAAAAGATGCTGCAAAAACATTCCCCTCTTTTAAAAATTAATGCATTAACTAGGTCTGCATGACAAAATATAGAAGTAGGATTTTAACTAGTTCAAATTGAATATGGATTGGGAATCCAAGTCTTCTCACATTATAAGGGACTAACTTTAGCAGGCCCCAAATAGTCAAGTCCCTGAAATGGGGGCTGCAGTTGGGCTCCTTTGAGTTGAAAGTCTGGAGGAAGGAAGAGACAAATTATGAAAATACCTTTATTTAAGTTTATTTATTTAAGTAATCCCTACACCAGGGGCGCGTGGGTGGCTTAGTCGGTTAAGCATCTGACTTTGGCTCAGGTCATGATCTCATGGTTTGTGGGTTTGAGCCCCATGTCAGGTTCTGTGCTGACAGCTCAGAGCCTGGAGCCTGCTTCGGATTCTGTGTCTCCCTCTCTCTCTCTGCCCCTTCCCTACTTGCATTCTGTCTCTCTCTCTCTCTCTCTCTCTCTCTCTCAAAAATAAACATTAAAAAAAATGTTTAAGTAATCCCTACATCCAATGTGGGGCTTGAACTCACAATCCTGATACCAAGAGCCACATGCTCCTCTGACTGAGCCAGCCAGTGCCCCAATAGACTTTTATTTATTTTTTAATATTTATTTATTTTGAGAGAGAGAGAGAGAGCATGCATGCAAGAGCGGGAGAGACAGAAAAAGAGAGAATCCCGAGCCCAACTTGGAGCTCGATCTCACACACTGTGAGATGATGACCTGAGCTGAAATCAAGAGTTGGATGTTGGGGCACCTGGGTGGCTCAGTCAGTTAAGCGTCCAACTTCAGCTCAGGTCATGATCTCATGGTTTGTGAGTTCCAGCCCCACATCAGGCCCTGTGCTGACAGCTCCGAGCCTGGAGCCTGCTTCAGATTCTGTGTCTCCCTTTCTCTCTCCCCCTCCCCCACTCACACTTTGTCTCTCAAAAAGGAATAAATGTTTAAAAAAAAATTTAAAAAAAGAGTTGGATGCATAACCGACTGAGCCACATAGTCTCCACCACCTCCACAGACTCTTAAATACAATATTTTTACAGTGAGTGAGAGAACTCAGGAGGAGCTGATCTTTTACGTAAGAGGATAGAAACAAATGAGATGTGTAAGTATTGTGAAAGAAACTTGGAACAGAGATAAAGGGAGAAATGTACAGGCTCTGTAACTGTAGCATTTGTTGTATGAGTGCTCAGAAAAGATAACCAGAATTCCTGGAATTTGGATTGAACTTAATTTGACAAGTATTACCGTGTGCCCATTTTGTGTAGTTGCTACAGGGAGAAGAAAAATTGAGCTCTTGCTCTTAGGAGATGAATAATTGAGACAAAAAATGAGAAAAGTACACACTTAACTAAGGCAAAATATAAAAAGTCAATCAGAAGAACAAAGCAAAATGAGAATGTAAAGAAGATTGAGATTCCCATTTACTTGAAGGATCAGATAAAGCTTTGTGGAATGGGGATTGTTGGTGTCTGGGAGAGATTTTGGCAGGTAGAGATAGAGTATCCGACACACAGAGGGCACTCTGAATAGTGTCAGGGGCGAGCAAAGAGCAGGGTGGTCTTGGACAGTAGTGGGTAGCTGTGCTGAGCTGGAGAAAGAGAGCTGTGGGAATTTAAGTGAAAGGAGGCATAGTTTGGAAGACCTTGCATAGAAGTCAGAGGAGTTTTATTCATTCTGCAGACATTTGGCAGCAATTATATATTTTGAGCACAAGAGCAGTAGGGTTAGAGCTGTGGCAGAGCTTTAGGAAGATTTCTCTGGTATTAGTGACTTAGTGAGACTGGCAGAGGGGAGGAAAGGGATACTGCTGTGGTTCAGACAAGTGGCCTTGAAATAGGAAGGAGGATGGCAGGGGGATGGAAGAGTGGGATGGATCACAAAGACACTGAGGGAGGAGAAAGAAAAGTCTTGCCAACTAGTTAGATGTGGAATGGAGTCAAGAGGGTGATAGGATTAAAGATGACGTAGTGGGGCGCCTGGGTGGCGCAGTCGGTTAAGCGTCCGACTTCAGCCAGGTCACGATCTCACGGTCCGTGAGTTCGAGCCCCGCGTCGGGCTCTGGGCTGATGGCTCGGAGCCTGGAGCCTGTTTCCGATTCTGTGTCTCCCTCTCTCTCTGTCCCTCCCCCGTTCATGCTCTGTCTCTCTCTGTCCCAAAAATAAAATAAACGTTGAAAAAAAAAAAAAAAATTAAAAAAAAAAAAAAAAAAAAAAAAAAAGATGACGTAGTGACATGATGCCTGCATGCCTGGGAGACTGGCAGGATAATATCCAATGAATAAACTTATTTTACTGTTCTCAAAACTACACTAGGCAAAGAAATGGGAGACTATGTGTATTACATATAAACTTACAGTTCTTGGGCGCCTGAGTGGCTCAGTCAGTTAAGCATTCGACTTCAGCTCAGGTCATAATCTCACAGTCTGTGGGTTTGAGCCCCACATCGGGCTCTGTGCTGACAGCTCAGAGCCTGGAGCCTGCTTTGGATTCTGTGTTTCCCTCTCTCTCTCTGCCCCTCCCTTGCTCACACTCTGTCTCTGTCTGTCTCTCTGTCTCAAAAATAAATAAACATTAAAAAAAATTTTTTTTAACTTACAGTTCTTGCTTCCTCCAGAGAGTTCACTCCAAATTCTTTTCTGACTGTTCTGGTGTCCTCTGGTCCTCTAGAATCCTCTTGTCCTCCTGGCTCGTTAAGAGAGGAATTAATACAGTTCTGTTCAGCTATTAAGATATTAACCCTTTGTAGAACAGAGCTTGAAGGCTGTGCTTTTTCTCTATGCATGCTGTAGCTGAAGAAAGTATAGCTACCAGATTCTTTAACGTACCAGTTTCTCAACTAAAACCAAAACTGAAAACATTTATCTGATTTGAGATTAAACAGAAATTTGTTGGTATTGGGAAAATGATCTTTAAATCTCTTCCTAAAGGGCAACCGCAGTGGGAGAATTTCTGAATCCCTGAGATCTCTTTGAAGAGAACAAACCCTGCTCCATTGGTGGAATCAGTATCTGCTCAATCCACATATGCCATAAAGTAAAAGAATGTATATCTCCCATTTCAGTGTGATGATAGTTTCCAAACCAAACATTGGGCTGTGATTATGCAACAGAACTTGATATTTGAAAATAGATGTTCTTAAAAATTCTGCATGGGCGGTCATTGCATTCATACCATATATTAAGTGGTATACAGTCCCAATTGTCACATGAAATCCTCTCCTTCATGTACACTGTGTGTAGGCAATGGGAAATTCCATTCTGGTTACTGTCATGAAGTACAGGGATTCCCGAAAGAGTGAACTCATGATTAGTGGTCCTTGTGTAACTTCCCCTATATCCTATGAAGTAATTAATAATAAATTAAATTAAATTAAATTAAATTAAATTAAATTAAATTAAAAACGAAAGTGAGGGAGGAGCACCTGGGTGGCTCAATCAGTTAAGCATCTGACTTTGGCTCAGGTCATGATCACACAGTTGATGAGTGTGAGCCCATATGAGGCTCTGTGCTAGCAGCTCGGAGCCTGGAGCCTGCTTTGGATTCTGTGTCTCCCTCTCTCTCTGCCCCTCCCCTGCTCACACTCTGTCTCTCTCAAAAATAAACAAACATTAAAAAAATTTTTAATGAAAATGAGGGAGATAAATAGTAAGTATAGAGATAATCTAGAACAGGCGTGCCTGGGTGGCTCAGTAGGTTCAGCATCCAGCTCTTGGTTTCTGCTCAGGTCATGATCTCACTGTTCCTGAGTTCAAACCCCAAACTGGACTCTATGCTGACAGTGCTGGAGCCTGCTTGGGACTCTTTCTCTCCCTCCCTCTTTCTCTGCCCCTGCTCTGCTCTGTCTCTCTCTCAAAATAAATAAATAAACTAAAAAAAAAAAAAGAAATGATCTGGAACACACAAATTTCCCAGTGAAAATAAGAAAATCAACAATGTTTTCCCAGGTTTTAAGTGACAGAATTAAAAGCCGGCCTTTTCTGTACCTAAGATTGCTTCCTGCCCAAGCTATTTCACAATAAATCTTAGGTTTTCTCTCCTTTTTTGGATGATCTAACCAGAGATAATGCTGGGCAAAATTCTGAAGCAGGCCAAGTTTGTGTTTGGTGATTTTTCTCTTTTCTGTATCCCTGATTTTTGTTGTTTTTTAAAACATTTTCTCCTGCCCCTTTCAGGCAACCAGTTACCTCCTGCTTTTTTCCTTGATATCCTCATTACATCTTAGAGTGAATTTAGACCATTTGATATTTTTTTCACCAGGCTTAATGTACTTTTAAATGTGGAATGTGGGGCACATGGTGGCTCAGTCAGTTAAGCTTCTGACTTCAGCTCAGGTCATGATCTCGTGGGTCCTGAGTTTGAGCCCCGAATCGAGCTCTATGCTATGAGCTCACAGAGCTAAGCCCTCCTCAGATCCTCTGTCTCCCTCTCTCTTTGCCCCTCCCACACATGTTCTCTCTCTCTCTCTCTCTCTCTCTCTCTCAAAAATAAATAAATAAACATTAAAAAAAGTGGAATGTAAAGCCTTGTTGTTAAAGGAATCTCAGTCATCACAAAGGAGTTGGACAGACAACATTTTTCTCATTACAAAAGTACTGTGTCCATGGTAGACATGAACAGAAAAAGAAGAAACTGAAACATACTAATAATCCTATCACCCAAAGATAATCATTGTTATCACTTTAGTTTGTATATGTATAAAAGTATACATTATATTTAAAATAAAAATAGGATCTTTTTTAATATTTAAAAAATTCTAACTGCAATAAAATACACATAAAATTTACAGTCTTAACTGTTTTTAAAGGTACAGTTCAATAGTGTTAAATAATGTTAAAAAACAAAATTTGAGTAAATTTTGAAGATCTTACTTATGAGGCGCCTGGGTGGCTCAAGTCCATTGAGCATCCAACTTCAGCTCAGGTCAGGTCATGACCTCGCAGTTCATGGGTTTGAGCCCTGCGTCGGGCATGCTGCTGTCAGTGCAAAGCCTGCTTCATATCCTCTGTCTCCCTCTCTGCTCCTCTCCTGTGCTCTCTCTCAAAAAGAAATTTTTTAAAAAATATATCTATTTCATAGATGAAAATATGAACGCACTGTCCTGTTAATTTGCATTTCTTTGCTCTTTAATGTGAACTTTAAAAGTATTATTACTGTTTATTTCTTTTTTAAAATATTTTTTTGAGTATACCGACACAAAATGTTACATTAGTTTCAACGATACAACATAGTGATTCAACATCTCTATACCTTATGTTTACAAGTATAGCTACCATCTGTCATCATGCAAGGCTATTACAATACCATTAACTACATTCCCTAATTCCCTATGTTGCACCTTCTTTTCATGTGACTTACTCATTCCATAACTGGAAACCTTCTTCTCAGAATTCCCTTCCCCCATTTAACCCATCCCTCCTATTTTATGTTTAAGAGTCCCTGATGTATTAAGGATACTAAATTTTTGCACATTTCTGCTTGGGTTATTTATTTCTGTTTTAAGTGTAAGCATTTTGAAACAGATTTAAGAATGTATTCTTTAAAAGCACGGAGGGGCGCCTGGGTGGCTCAGTTAGTCAAGCGTTGGACTTTGGCTCAGGTCATGATTTCACAGTTCATGAGTTCCAGCCCCATTGGGGCTGTCTGCTGTCAGCACGGAACCTGCTTTGGATCCTTGGTCCCCTTCTCTCTCTGCCCCTCCCTTCTTTATTCTTTCTCTCTCACTCTCTCTCAAAAATAAACATTAATAAAAATAAAATCATGGAAAAGTTTTATGTACTAGATCTATGCTGTTCAAAACGGTACTCACTAAGCCACATGTGCTTATTAGGTACTTGGAAGTGTAGCTAATGTGACTAAGGGAATAAATCTTTAATGTTGTTTCCCTTTTTCCTTCCAGTTTCAAAAAATAACTTTATTGAGGTATAGTTTACACATGGCTACTTCATATGTAAAATACGATGTTTTTAAAACAATTTTTAAAAAATATTTATTTTTGACAGAGAAAGAGTGCGAGTTGAGGAGGGAAAGAGAGAGAGGGAGACACAGAATCCAGAGCAGACTCCAGAAGCTCTGAGCTGTCAGCACAGAGCCCGACGAGGGGCTCAAACGCATGGACTACGAGATTATGAAAAGTAAGATGCACAACCGACTGAGCCACCCAGGTGCCCCTACTTTATATTTAAATTCAAAGGGCACCTCACTGGCTCAGTCAGAAGAGCATGCAATTCTTGATCTCAGGATCTACTCCCCTGTTGGGAGTAGAGACTATTTACTTACATACATATATAAATAAGCTTTAATTTTAATTTTGAAAACTGATACATGATTCAGTTATCAGAAACCTTACTCACACAGGCTTTATTTTACTTTTTTTTTTTTTTCAATGTTTTTTATTTATTTTTGGGACAGAGAGAGACAGAGCATGAACGGGGGAGGGGCAGAGAGAGAGGGAGACACAGAATCGGAAACAGGCTCCAGGCTCCGAGCCATCAGCCCAGAGCCCGACGCGGGGCTCGAACTCACGGACCGCGAGATCGTGACCTGGCTGAAGTCGGACGCTTAACCGACTGCGCCACCCAGGCGCCCCTATTTTACTTTTTTAGAAAAAATCTTTTAAATTTTTTTGTCTTTTGAGAGAGAGTGAGTGTGAGCGCACAAGCAGGGGAAGAGCAGAGAGAGGACGAGAGGGAATCCTAAGCAGGCTCCAGGCTGTCAGCACAGAGCCTGATGCATGCCTTGATCTCATGAACTGTGAAAGTATGACCTGAGCTGAAATCAAGAGTTGGATGCTTAACCAACTGAACCACCCAGATGCCCCACTTACTCATTGTTTCTTTTAAGTAGGCTTCACACTCAACATGGGGCTCCAACTCACAACCCTGAGAATAAAAGTGGGATGCTCTACTGGCTAAGCCAGCCAGGCACCCCACGCACACCCTTTTAAGTCTTTCTTTTTCTTTCGAGGACTCAAATAAAAGGGAAGGGAGTTTTGCCAATTTAAAAATTGAATTACTTCATTTTTTGATGTTGGATTGTATAAATTGTTTATATATTTTGGACACTAACCCAAACCAGATATGTCATTTGCAAACATCTTCTCCCATTCAGGAGACTGTATTTTATTGATTGTTTCCTTCACTGTGAAGAAGCCTTTTATTTTGATATAGTCCTAATAGTTTATTTTTGCTTTTGTTTCCCTTGCCTCAGGAGACAGATCTAGAAAGAAGTTGGTATAGTCAATGTCAAAGAGGCAGTTGCCTATGTTCTCCTCTAGGATATTTATGGTTCGAGGTCTCACATTTAGGCCTTTAACCCATTTTGAGTTTATTTTTGTGTATGGTGTAAGGAAGTGGTCCAGTTGCATTCTTTTGCATTTAGCTGTCCAGTTTTCTCAACACCGTTTAAGAAACAGTCTTCTTCCCATTGCATATTCTTGCCTGCTTTGTTGAAGATTAATTGACCATATAATTGTGGGTTTATTTCTAGGCTTTCTACTCTGTTCTATTGATCTAAGTGTCTATTTTCGTGCCAGTACCATACTATTTTGATTACTACAGTTTTGTAATGTAACTTAAAGAATAAGATTGTGATACCTCCACTTTGTTTTTCTAGATTGCTTTTGTTACCACAAAAACAGACACTCAGATCAATAGAACAGAATAGAGAACCCAGAAATGGACCCACAAACATATGGCCAACTAATTGTTGACAAAGCAAGAAAGAACATCCAATGGAATAAAGACAGTCTCTTCAGCAAGTGGTTCTCGGAAAACTGGACAGTGACATGCAGAAAAATGAACCTGGACCACTTTCTTACACCATACACAAAAATAAACTCAAAATAGATGAAAGACCTAAATGTAAGACAGGAAGCCATAAAAATCCTCAAGGAGAAAGCAGGCAAAAACCTCTCTGACCTTGGCTGCAGCAACTTCTTACTCAACATGTCTCCAGAGGCAAGGGAAACAAAAGAAAAATGAACTATTGGGACCACATCAAAATAAAAAGCTTCTGCACAGTGAGGGAAACAATCAGCAAAACTAAAAGGCAACCGACAGAATGGGAGAAGATATTTGCAAACGGCATATCAGATAAAAGATTAGTAACCGAAAATCTGTAAAGAACCTATCAGACTCAACACCCAAAAAACAAATAATCCAGTGAAGAAATGGGCAAAAGACATGAATAGACACTTCTCCAAAGAAGACATCCAGATGGCCAACCGACACATGAAAAAATGCTCAACATCACTCATCATCAGGGAAATACAAATCAAGACCACAATGAGATACCACCTCACACCTGCCAGAATGGCTAACATTAACAACTCAGGCAACAACAGATGTTGGTGAGGATGCAGAGAAAGAGGATCTCTTTTGCATTGCTGGTGGGAATGCAAGCTGGTGCAGCCACTCTGGAAAACAGTATGGAGGTTCTTCAAAAAATTAAAAATAGAACTACCTTACAACCCAGCAATTGCACTACTAGGCATTTATCCAAGGGATACATGTATGCTGTTTCAAAGGGGCATATGCACCCCAATATTTACAGCAGCACTATCAACAATAGCCAAAGTATGGAAAGAGCCCAATTGTCCATCAATGGATGAACAGATAAAGAAGATGTGGTATATATATACACTGGAGTATTACTCAGCAATCAAAAAGGATAAAATCTTGCCATTTGCAACGTGGATGGAACTAGAGGGTATTATGCTAAGTGAAATTAGTCAGAGAAAAGACAAATATCAGATGACTTCACTCATATGAAGACTGTAAGACACAGAACATATGAACACAAGGGAAGGGAAGCAAAAGTAATATAAAAACAGGGAGGAGGACAAAACATAACAGATTCTTAAATATGGAGAACAAACAGGGTTACTGAAGGAGTTGTGGGATGGGGGATGGGCTAAATGGGTAAGGGGCATTAAGGAATCTACTCCTGAAATCATTGTTGCACTATAGACTAACTTGGATGTAAATTTAAAAAATTAAATTAAAAAAAAGGTTGCTTTTGTTATTCGGGGGCTTTTGTGGTTCTATACAAATTTAAGGATTGTTTGTTCTTGTTCTGTGAAAAAGGCTGTTGGTATTTTTATAGGGATTGCATTAAATGTGCAGATTGCTTTGGGTATTATGGACATTTTAACAATATTTGGTCTTCAAATTCATAAGCATGGAATGTCTTTCCATTTCTTGTTTCATCTTCAATTTATTTCATCTTTTTTTTTTAAGTTTATTTATTTATTTTTGAGAGAGTGTGTTTTGGGGAGGGGCAGAGAGAGTCCCAAGCAGGCTCTGTGATCTCAGTGCAGAGCCCAATGTGGGGCTCTATCTCATGGACATTGAGATCAGGACCAGAGCCTAAATCAAGAGTTGGATGTTTAACCAACTGAGACACCCAGGTGCCCCCATCATTGTTTTATAGCTTTCAGAGTATAGTTCTTTCATCTCTTTGGTTAAGTTTATTCCTAGGTATTTTAGAAAGACAAATACCATATGATTTCACTTTGTGAAATCTGTGAGATTTAAGAAAGAGCAAACAAAGGGGAAAAAAAAGAGACAAATCAAAAAACAGACTCTCAATTACAGAGAACAAACAGATGATTTCCAGAGGGGAGGTGGATGTGAGGGATGGGTGAAATAGTGAAGGGAATTAAGAGTACACTTATCTTAATGGGCACTAATACATGGAACTATTGAATCACTATTTGTGCATCTGAAACTAATATAACACTGTATGTTGACTACACTAGGATTAAATAAAAAATATTTTTAAAGGGAAGGAACTTTTTTTTTTTAATTTTTTTTTAGCATTTATTTATTTTTGAGACAGAGAGAGACAAAGCATGAACGGGGGAGGGTCAGAGAGAGGGAGACACAGAATCTGAAACAGGCTCCAGGCTCTGAGCTGTCAGCACAGAGCCCGACGCGGGGCTCGAACTCACAGACCTTGAGATCATGACCTGGGCCGAAGTCGGCCGCTTAACCGACTGAGCCACCCAGGCGCCCCAGGAACTTTTTTTTTTAATGTAGTTTTGAGAGAAAGAGAGACAGAACGTGAGCAGGGGAGGGGCAGAGAGAGAGGGAGACACAGAATTTGAAGCAGGCTTCAGGCTCTGAGCTGTCAGCACAGAGCCCAACATGGGGCTTGAACTCACAAACTCGTGAGATTATGACCTGAGACAAACCAAGAGTCAGACACCTAGGGCCAAAACCAAGAGTCAGATGCCTAACTAAGTGAGCCACCCAGGCACCAAAAAAGGGAAGGGACTTTAATGATCTCTCCTCCATTGCTCAGATCTGCCAATTCAAATTCATGCTACCTTAATGATATATATATATATATATATCATAATAATTATATATATAATATATAATGCCAAATTCAGCATTTTTTTCATTTTAAAATTTACCATTTTTTAACTCCTACTATTCTATTTTCACCACTCTTTAGAAAAGAGCAGCAGTCAGGGTTCTTTGGACAATGAAGAAGTGAGCAGGGGAGTGTGTTCTGAGGTTTTAGGCATCTGAGCATAAATGGAAGTGATGAAAATGGCAGGATTCTGGGGGTGGAGTTGTGGAATAGGTAGTACTCAAAGATAAGAGTACACATTCTATTGGAAATGTTCCTCAGGCATTAAGAGACATCTCTCAAACTGTGTTTTAAAAAATCCCTGGGTAAACTTTAAAGTGGTCAGTAGTGTGAAAGATAATTACTATGTAAAATATAATTTCATAACTGAAAGGATCTGGGCCAGTTCACATGGTATTTTTATAACATTTTGATGGGTGCTTACAAGGTTAATTTCTACTTTAATAGTAAAATAAGTACTAATGATGAAATGTAAGGCTTGTCAACTGAAATGTACTCTGTACGCTGTATAAAGATTAGCCTAATGAAACATTACCAGAGGATAAAATCTTGTGCTTCAGAGCCAGAAGGAGAACAGATGGCGAGTGTGTTTAAAGAAGGCTTAACCTACAAGAAACCAGATTCAGGTCATTGCTGGGATGAAAATTACAAGAGAAGCAAAGACGACAAAGGAAAAGATGGAGAAAAACATTTGGTAGGAGGGGAAAAAAACAAATTGAGGAAACAAAGAAATATAAAGTTTTTTTTTAAGGAAGTTTTTTAAGTGAAAATATTTTCACAATATCTCCTTGAAGAGGCGAAGGGCCTATATTACACAGGTTCCAAAGTACCCCATACTTATCTTTAGTAGCACTTAATGCAATTTACTATAAGTAATTAATTATTCACGTAACACTTGACTCTGTTCTGTAGGTCAGGAACCAGAGCTATTTATTTATTTCTGTGTTCTTATGACCTGGCATAGTACTTGGCACAATGCTTATTACATAGCATGTACTTCATAAACATTTGTTGAATAAATGGATAGGATTTTTCCACCTTGGCAAACTATGAATAACTGTATAATGGTTGTATGCACACACTCAAGAATCAGACTTGCTAGCATCAGAATCTTAGTTCCAACAAAAACTGGCTGTGCCACCTCAGGCAAATTACATAACCTCTCTTTAGTTTCCTCATCTTTAAAACGGGGATGAGATGGTGCACCTGGGTTCAGGTCATGATCTCACAGCTCATGAGTTCGAGCCCCAAGTTGGGCTCTGTACTGACAGCACAGAGCCTGGGGCCTGCTTTGGATTCTGTGTCTCCTTCTCTCTCTGCCCCTCCCTCACACACTGTCTCTCTCTCTCTCAAAAATAAATAAACATTATTATTTTTTTTTTAAAGAAGGGGTACCTGAGCGGCTCAGTCAGTTAAGCGTCTGACTTTGGCTCAGGTCAGTAGCTCGTGGTTCATGAGTTCTCGTGGTTCATGAGTTCAAGCCCTGCGGCGGGCTCTTTGCTCTGTGCAGAGCCTGGAGCCTGCTTCAGATCTGTCTCCCTCTCTTTGCCCCTCCCCCACTCCTTCTCTCTCTCTCTCTCTCTCTCTCTCTCTCTCTCTCTCCTCCTCCTCCTCCTCCTCCTCTCTCTCAAAAATAAACAAACATTAAAAAATAAAAAAATGGGGATAAGAAAATCACCAAATGAATTAATTTGTGTAAAACACTTAGAAAAGTACTTGACACATGGTATCTGTTCAATAAAAGTTATCTTTTATTATTTTAATTTGAAGTTGGCCAATGACACTCAAAATCAAATGCTACTCAACCTCAAAAACACTAAAGTGGATGTAATGATTCAAAATTTCTTTAATCTAACTTTTTCAAGCTTTATGAGTAAACACTTTTCCTTGTTTATTTTTTTAATTTTTAAGCTCAGGGTTTTGCCTGTTAAGAAAAAAGGTGAGGGTGCCTGGGTGGCTCAGTCAGTTAACCGTCTGACTTGGTTTCAGCTCAGGTCATAATCTCATAGTTTGTGAGTTCAAGCTCCACATTGGGCTCTGTGCTAAAAGCGTGGAGCCTGCTTGGGATTTCTTTCTTTCTCTCTCTCTCTCTCTCTCTCTCTAAATAAATAAATAAATAAATAAAGCATTAATACATTTTAAAAAAGGATAAAAACAAGTCCTTGATTACAGATTATGATAATATTTAGGTAAAAATAAATTCATACATACATTTTCTTTAATCTGTACAGAGACATACCAAATAATTAGGAATGGATGCTTTTAGAGGATGGATCAAATAGAAATTTTAACTTTTTCTGTATTTCAAAGTTTTACAAAAATTACATATTCTTAGAAAAAAGAAAAAAGCTTATTTCCATATGGAAAGCTTTAAAATAATAAGATAGGGGAGAAAACACTGGAAGCCTTAAGAAGGCATATATCCAACTAAAGTGACCAATAATTTTATCAGCATGCATGAAGTCTTTTTTGTAGAATTCAGAAGCCAGATCATCAATAATCTATTCACTGGAGTCTATATTCCAAATTCCCTTAGTATGATTTTACCCACTGCCAAAGGCATTTGCAATGAAAACAGAAATAGATATGACAAGATGCTATGACAGATAGTCAAGCCATCAATCTATAAAATTTTGTGATTCACACATACATACCAAGTACAAAATGAGGTCCATTAATAAAAGAATTACACAACAAAAGAGTGCTATCTTGTTATGGGGTAAATAATAACTGAAATGAGTTTGAGTAGGGGTACAAGGCTTGAGGACTAAAACTATGTTATATCTGGTTTTGTGATGTCAATACATTGAACACAGAAAACAAAAAATACATGAAGTACTGGTTGATTGAATAAGCAACTGAATCAATCATCATATATTCTTTAAAAGCATTAATTGGGACTTGAGTTCTGTTTTAAAAAATAGTTGGGCAACTATGTGGATGCAACTGGAGGGTATTATGCTAAGTGAAATTAGTCAGAGAAAGACAAAAATCATAGGACTTCACTCATATGAGGATTCTAAGAGACAAAACAGATGAACATAAGGGAAGGGAAACAAAAATAATATAAAAACAGGGAGGGGGACAAAACAAAAGAGACTCATAAATATGGGGAACAAACTGAGGGTTGCAGGAGGGGTTGTGGGAGGGGGAATGGGCTAAATGGGTAAGGAGCACTAAAGAATCTATTGAAATCATTGCTGCACTATATACTAATTCAGATGTAAATTTTAAAAAAATAAAAAATAAAGTTAAATTACAAAGTTAAAAAAAATAGTTGGGACTATGGGGAAAGAGAATGGCAATGTGGCCTGTTGGAGAAAAAGGACTGCAGGGGCTGCCTAGGCGTAGGGTCTTGTGGAGGGGATAACATTGACAGGTAAGGCAGGCTCAGTCAGGGAAGAGCTGTGAATGAAACAATGAAAATGTAGGACTGAAATAGAGAGCTATTATAGGATTTTAGTGTGGGAGTCACACAAAAAAAGCAAATGCTTTTAGATGATTACCATGACAGTAATTTGCAGAATGAGCTTGGGGGACAGATTCAATGTGGGAGAAACAGAATGCAGCCAAAGAGGAAGGGTCTTGAAAGTGATGTGTAATATCTTTATCATATTTATTTTTCATATAGACTAAAGTTGCCTGTATAAGATACACTGTGAACAGTCAGAAAGGTTTCCAAATTAGTGTAAAGAATTATAAAGTAGTGTTAGGTAAATCAGGGAGCTCTGGAAGTTTAAACTTTTTTTTTAACGGTTATTTTTGAGAGACAGAAAGAGCATGAATGGGGGAGGAGCAGAAAGAGAGGGAGACACAGAATCCAAAGCAGGCTCCAGGCTTTGAGCTGTCAGCACAGAGCCTGACACAGGGCTCTAAACCACGAACCTGAGGTGAAGTCTCAACCAACTGAGCCACCAAGGCACCCCTCTGTGAAGTTTAAATTAAATGCTTTGTCTGGATTCTTCAGAGACCATGTCCTCACTCTCCAGTGGGAAATGCTTATGACAACCTTGGATGATGGAGGATGCAGAGGAAGAGAAGCAATGATGATTGACTAGTAAATTCCTGTTTGACTTGTTGAATATAATAAGGTAGAGAAGTACAACGAGGGTATGTAATATGATAGACATAGAGTACAACATTCAGCTAATTACTTAGGTAAAAAGTAACTTAGGCATTTCACAGATGTTGCTGCTTTTCCTTTCTCCTCCTTCTTCTTGGCAGGTGGCTTGGAACTGGGAGGTGGGATGGTTGCAGGGGATATATTACTCTGATAATAACTCCAAGCCACATAAAGCCTTCCTCAAAGAGAATTACTTCTTGAATGGAAAACAAAAGTTCAGGGGCACCTGGGTGGCTCACTCGGTTAACTGTCCAACTTCACTTCAGGTCATGATCTCATGGCTCCTGGGTTTGACCCCCGTGTCAGGCTCTGTACTGACAGTTCAGAGCCTGGAGCCTGCATCAGGTTCTGTGTCTCCCTCTCTTTCTCTGCCCCTCTCCTGCTTGTACTCTGTCTCTCTCAAAAGTAAATAAACAAAAAAAAAAAAAAAAAAGAAAGAAAAAAGTTTAGTTTTGTTTTCTCTTTAGCCCAAGGTAAGGAGTTACTACTTTGTTTCCTTACCTCTTCCCCAACTCTTCCTCCACTACTGGAGTCTGGCTCCTGGCTTGCTTTCTACTATTCACCACTACCAACAGAAGCATTCAACTTTAGAACTGTAAGGTGTTTAGAGTAAGCAGAAGAGATCAAGGGCGCTTCCTACTTTTCATCTCGCCTACCTAGGTTTACAAAACTTTAAAACCAGAGTCATAAATATGTGTCTTCAGCAGAGTGCTTAGTAGTTTGCCTTGTATTATGCTATTTTTGCATTGTTTTCTCACCGTTAGTAAATTCTAAGTTACTTGGTGGAGGGACTGGTTGTCAATTCTTCCTGTATTTTCTAACTCTACCCCACCTAGCAAAGGGATGAACTCCTTGAAAACATAAATGGTCTCTTAAGTACTTCTCTTGCATCAAATAGAGTGGTTAATAAGTAGGTCGTGATAAAGATAATGCACTAAAACAGATTTCTGGTAAAATGAAAATAAGTAGGTTTTGTTAACATTTTATGGATGTATTTATTCTATGAGAACAATGAGTAATAAAACATGTTAGTGTTGTGAAAAAACAAAATTCAATTGAGTAAATTTGAAGATCTAATTGACTTCATTCAATGACTCATGAATCAGGCAGCACCATATCTAGCAAATAGAAAGGAGCTCCAAAGAATTATAGGAAGGAAAGGTTTTCCAAGGCAGAGAGAGGGTGAGATAAGGAAGACGTAATGGGGGGGGGGGGGGAGGATTATTTCAGACAAGGTCACCTTCCTATGGAGGACAAAAGGGTCTATTAGGCAGATTACCTCACTGGTGCTGATCAGGAAATTTCAGAGGGACTGGTTAAGATTACACTCCTGGAAGAGAATCAAACTGCAATTAGGTAAAGTATTAAGTTTCATTTTGGTAGTGTGGGCATAGCACAGGTGATTCCATCGGGGACTGTTGTTGCTTTTTAAACAGTGATTATTTTTATTTACTTAAATCAATAGTTACATGCATTGCAGACCAAGGAAGCCTCACAGCCTCTGGGTCCCTCTGAGTAAATGCTATATAAAATATATAATGAAGAAAAGACAGTCTACCTGTATGTCCTGGGAAAATAACAATTTCTCCTGATAAAGTTACTGATTAATACAAATTTCAAATACACTTTGTGTAAGATCCTGGAATATGCAGTAAGCCAGGGGAATACAGAGAGTAATATGAAACTCTGCTATCAAAAAAAAAACTTACCAACCAAAAACAAAGCCCAAAGTTAATAAAAGGAAGGAAATAGCAAAGATCAAGGTGGAAATGAAATAGAGACTGAAAAAAAAAAAAAAAAGCAATGAAACCAAAGCTGGTTCTTTATCAATTTTGTTTATCTTTTCAAACAGCCAGGAAAAAAAGAAAACTTTTTTTTTTCAAGAAAAAGAAAAGAACTCAAATAAAATCAGAAATGAAAGAGAAGAAGCAACAACCAACATCAAAGAACAACAAAGGATTACAGTGAATGCTACAAAAACTTATATGCAAAAAATTGTACAACCTAGAAGAAACAGATAAATTCCTTAAAATATATAATTTTGCAAAACTGAATCAGGAAAAAATAGGAAATCTGGGCAGACTGATTACTAGTAATGAAATTGAGTCAGTATTCAAAAACCTCCCCAGAGGCCCCTGGGTGGCTCAGTTAAGTATCTGACTCAATTTCAGCTCAGGCATGATCTCATGGCTTGTGAGTTTGAGTCCCACATTGGGCTCTGTGCTGACAGCGTGGAGCCTGCTTGGGATTCTCACTCATATTCTCCTTCTCTCTCTCTCTCTCTCTCTCTCTCTCCCTCCCTCCCTCCCTTTCTTTCCCCTCCTCCCGTGCTCTCTCTCACAAAAAACAAAGAAAACAAAACCCTCCTCAAAACCAAATGTCCCTGACCCAGGGGCTTCACAGGTGAATTCTACAAAATGTTTAAAGAAGAGTTAATACCTATTTTTCTCAAGCTATTCCAAAAAAAAAAAAAAAAAAAAAAAAAGAAGAGGAAGGAAAACTTCCAAACTCAAGCCAGCATTACCCTGAGACCAAAACCAGAGAAAGACACCGCAAAAGAAAAAAAAAAAAAAAAATACAGGCCAATATCCCTGATGAACATAGATGCAAAAATCATCCACAAAATATTAGCAATCCAAATTCAACCATACATTAAAAAAAAATCATTCACCACAATCAAGTAGGACTGTGGGCACAAGGATGGTGCAACATCCACAAATCAATCAACGTGATACATCACTATAACAACATGAAGGATTAAACCATATGATCATCTCAGTAGATGCAGAAAAAGCATTTGACAAAATTCAACATCCATTCATGACAAAAAATTCTCAACAAAATGGATTTAGAGGGAGCATACCTAAATATAATAAAGGACATATATGACGAAACCATAGCTAACATCATAAAGGACATATATGACAAAACCAGAGCTAACATCATATTTGATGCTGAAAAATTGAAAGCTTTTCCTCTAAGATTAGGAACAAGACAAGAATATCAATTCTCGGGGTGACTGGGTGGCTCGGTCGGTTAAGTGTCCGACTTTGGCTCAGGTCATGATCTCGCGGTCCATGGGTTTGAGCCCCGCATCGGGCTCTGTGCTGACAGCTCAGAGCCTGGAGCCTGTTTCAGATTCTGTGTCTCTCTCTCTCTCCGACCCTCCCCTGTTCATGCTCTCTGTCTCAAAAATAAATAAATGTTAAAAAAAATTAAAGAATATCAATTCTCACCACTTTTATTCAACATTATACTGGAGTCCTAGCTGTGACAATCAGACAAGAGCTAAAAGGCATCCAAATTTGTGAGGAAGAAATAAAACTGTCCCTATTTGTAGATGACATGATACTACCTAGAGAAAACCCTAAAGACTCCACCAAAAAAGCTGTTAGAACAAATGAATTCAGCGATGCTGCAGGATACTAAGTTAAAAATACAGAAATCTGTCGCATTTCTACACACTAACAATGAACTAGCAGAAAGGAAATTAAGAAAACAATCCCATTTATAATTGCACCAAAAAGAATAAAAGACCTAGGAATGAACTTACACAAGGAGGTTAAAGACCTATACTCTGAAAACTGTAAGACATTGATGAAAGAAATTGAAGACATAAACAAGTGGAAAGATATGCCATGATCATGGATTGGAAGAATTACCATTATTAAAATGTCCAAACTAGCCAAAGCAAACTATAGATGTAATGCAATCCTTATCAAAATACTAATAGTATTTTTCATAGACCTAGAACAAATAATCCTAAAATTTGTATGGAACCACAAAAAACCCCAACTAGTCAAAGCAATCTTGAGAAAGAACAAAACTAGAGATATCACTATCCCAGATTTCAAGATATAGTACAAAGCTATAGCAATTGCAACAGTATAGTACTGACATAAAAACAGACACACAGATCAACGGAACAGAACAGAAAATTCCACAATGATCCCACGCGTATATGGTTGATTAGTCTATGACAAAGGAGGCAAGAATATACAATGGGAAAAAGACCATCTCTTTAATAAGTGGTACTGGGAAAACTAGACAGCAGTGTGCCAAAGAATGAAACTGGGCCATTTCCTTATACCGTACACAAAAATAAAATAAAAATGGATTAAAGACCTAAACATGAGACCTGAAACCATAAACCTCCTAAAAGAAAATACAAGCAGTAATCTTTTGGACACTGGCCTTAGCAACATATTTATGGATAATGTCTCCTCAGACAAGGGAAACAAAAGCAAAAGTAAACTATTTATACACCAAAATAAAAAACTTTTGCACAGCAAAGGAAACCATCAGCAAAAGAGGTAACCTATTGAATGGGAGGAGATATTTGTGCAATATATATCCAATAAGGAGTTAACATCTGAAATATAGAAAGAACTTACAGGGGTACCTGGCTGGCTCAGTCAATAGAACATGTGACTCTTGATCTCATGGTCTTGAGTTCAAGCCCTATGGTGGCCATGGAGTCTATTTAATTAAGAAAAAAAAAAAAAGAACTTAGCTCAACACTAAAAAAAAATCCAATTAAAATTGGGCAGAGGACCTAAATATACATTTTTCCAAAGAAAACATACAGATGGCCAATGGACATGAAAAGATGTCCAACACACTAATCAGAGAAATGCAAATCAAAACCACAAAGAGATATCATTTCATACTTGTCAGAATGGCTAGTTTCAAAAGGACAAGAAGTAAGTGTTGGTGAGGATATGAAGAAAAGAAAACCCCCTGGGGTGCCTGGTCAGGGCAGGTCAAGATCTCAAGGATTCTGGGATCGAGCCTTGCCTTGTGTAGCACTCTGCTTTGTGCTGACAGTAAAGAACCTGCTTGGGATTTTCTCTCTCTGCCCCTCCCCCACTTGTGTGCGTGTTCTCTCTCTCTCTCTCTCTCTCTCTCAAAAATTAAACTTTTGTGATTTCACTACTGGGTATTTATCCCGAGAAAACAAAAACACTAATTGGAAAAGATCTATGCACCCCTATGTGTATTGCAGCATTATTTACAATGGCCAAGATATGGAAGTAACCTAAGTGTTCTTCAATAGATGAATGGATGAAGGTATATGTATGCATATACAAACACAATGGAATAGTTATAAGACATTAAAAAGAATGAGATCTTGTCATTTGTGACAACATGGCTGGGCCTACAGAGTATTATGCTAAGGGAAATACATCAGACAGAGAAGGCAAATATCATATGATTGCACTTATGTGTGGAATCTAAAAAATAAAAAATAGAAAGAGAATGATAAATACAGAGAACTGGTGATTGTCAGAGGGGAGGGAGTAGGTGGGATAGGTGAAATAGGTGAATGGGATTAAGAGATACAAACTTCCAGTTATAAAAGAAATAAGCCAGAGACTTGAAAAGTACAGCATAGTGAATACAGGCTACCATAATGGAAAAACATTGTTTGGTAACTATACTTATTGTAGGTGGTGAGCACAGCATAATGTATGGCACTGTCAAATCTCTAGGTTGTGCACCTGAAATGAATACATTGTCAATTATACTTCAATAATAAAAATTAAGAAAAACAAAACAAAACAAAACAACTTACCATCCGGGACAAGACTGTAAAATTAACCACAGCACTATGAGAGAGTTTCAAATGCAACCTCAGCTTGAGCTGAGGCTTCAAGCACTTGTAGGATGTTTTCCTCTGGTTACTTGTTTAAAGTTGACAATTTGGAAAATACAGAAAAGAACAAGTAAAACAAACAAACAACCCAACAAATAAAACAAAAAGTGCCTGTAATTCTCCCACCAGGAAGAGAACTATGTTAATAATTGAGTATGTTTTTTTACATGCTTAGATTTTGTTTCCAAATTTGCTTAAAAGCATATAGCCAAAAAATTCAAGCAGTATAACAAGGCATACCACTGAAAAAGATAAAGTCTGCTCCCCAAGGGCATGTTGAAATAAATTTCTAGATCCAAGATGGAGTCCCTCCTTCCAGGTGTACCCTATAAATTCTGCTTGACCGGAAACGCTATATACCCTGTTAGCCAATCCCCAAACGTCAAGCCAGCTCTGGCCTCTAAACTTGTTTCTTTTTCCTTGACCTTTCTAAATAAGGTCAGATATGCAACCCCAATCCTGTTTCTGAGTTTCCTCTTCTAATGCTACGTAAAAGTCGCCGTTGCCCAAACGTCCCTGGTAGACATTGCTTGTGAGGCACCGTATTCTCCCAATCCGTGGATTGTTTTCTCTTGAAGGAAAGACATCAAGCTAGTTAATAAATTGTTTTGTCATTTGACAGGTTAACAGCTAGCTTCATTGTGAATCTCTCTGCAATTCAGAATTAATTCAAAACTAATGCATAAAACTGCATTCACTTATACATTTACCCCTTAAGATGGATACAGATGAAATCACATTATCAGGTGTTCTGCATCCTCCTTTCCTTAACTGTGTAAAGAAATCTCCCCCATTCTTAGTAGAGCTGGAGCTATTTTGATTGCGTTCATGGCTGCTATAATATAACCAGAGTGACTGGCAGGCGGTAACCCCAGGGAGTAGGTGGTAGGCCATTTCAGGATGAGGGGACTTGAGGGACCAGATTTGGACGGTGAGAGGAGATGGAGGGGTAAGCCAATTTGGTTGGCACTAGGGTATCAGCAGGATGACTTGAGGCCAGAGGGTGGGCCTAGTATTCCAGGCCAGCACTTTGGACTTCTTTACTTTTTGTAGTGGAAAGGAATAAGGAAGTTAGTTGGTTTGGCTGAGATATGGGTAGTCTGAAGCAAGGCTTGACAGGCTGACAAGTGGAGCTGTCCAGGAAAGGGCTGACATTCGGGTCTAGAACTGAGAAGGGACTTGGGTTGGAAAAACTGCAGGGCTGGTTTGTTTTCGGCAGCCTGGTCCTCATTGCTCCCTTTCCTCTCTAAGAAAAGTCCTCTCTTTACCCACATTCGGTGGAGGATTCAGTAGGTGCGTCACCTTTTTCCTTGACCCGAGGCTAGGGCAGTTCATTCCAGCCTGCTATCTAAAAAAATCCCTCAATCCTTCCCCGCCCCCACGCCGCGGGAATTCCGAGATCTGGGCGGGCCTTCTACTTGGAGATCTAAGGAGCAGAGATAGGAGAATGCGGCCGCCAATCAGACCTCCCGGATACCCGGATGTGAAGCGGTGCGCGATACAAAGACGAGTTTCCACCCAGCGCTTCGTCAGGTACAGTGACCAATAAGCACTTCTCAGATGATAAATGACAGGAAAAGTAGCCATTTGCAAACTAGTTTCTCCCACGCATGTGGAAATTCTCCCCAATAGTCTAACCCACTACTGGTTGTGATTGGGCAGCGTTGTGAAGAGCAGTAGAACTGTCTAATTAGAAGCAGGAGCGAGAAAAGTCGCAGCCAATAGCAGGATTCTCGGGAGCGGGGCGGGGGCTAGGCCTTCGCCTCAGCGGCAGAGGAGACTCGGGGGCCATTTTGTGAAGAGACGAAGACTGAGCGGTTGCGGCCGCGTTGTCGACCTCGAGCAGCAGTTGGCTTCTCCACGTAGAACTCGGGAGTAGGAGATTCAGAATCGAATCCCTTCTCCCTCCCCCCTCCTGGTAAGTGGAGGGGGCGGAAGCAGGGCAGGCGCTGGGTTCCTCCCGGAGCGCGAAGGGGTGTGGGAGAGAAGAGGGAACCCTACTCTCGATAGAGTAACTAGGCCCCCATTTATTCAATTTGCGTTGGGCCATTAGGTTTTATGCAGGACAGAGTTTTATAGGCCTCAGCCCTTGCGTAGATTTAACCTGGTGTCCTCTGGGCCACGATCGGCAGGGGAAATGTCCTTTTTCTTTTTCGCTCTTTCTGTGTTAACGGCTGCTTCCTTTCATTTTCTACGACCATGAGGACTCCAGGAGAGATATGAAAGGGAAGATCGAGATGCTTCTTATTGCAGTGGAAGTTCCTGTAATGTCGATGCCTCCTGTTAAATTTAAAAATTGGGCGGGGGATGGGTAAGGGTTACAGAGTAAATCTTGTACCGCAAGCCTTTAAATTCTGGAGCGTGCCGCAGGGTATGAGTAGTAAATATAACAATAGATTTAACGTTTTGCCGATTACTTTTTTACACCTCTCTGAGCAATGGCGGACCTCGAAGTAGTTACTTTCAATTCTATTTTTTAAAAATTGTGATCGTTTGCATGTTAACAGTAATAATTAAAGCTGGCTTACTTTTTATCTGCAGGTTACAAATCACTTGAAATATATAAGTTAGTGGAACTTTGCTTGAGGTAGGTACTACTATCTTTCTCAGACAGAAACTGAGGCTCTAGAGTGTCGGTTACTAGGGTCATACTAAATCAGTAGCGGAACTAAGGAATTTGACCACTAGGTTGGTTAGTCAAGTGGCTTTACCTAGCTATTCGAATAGTAGGTATTAAAAGTACTATATTTGAATCTTTACAAGAAACTAATTACAGCAACCACTAGCGGTAACTGGAAATTTCCAAACTGCACTTGGGGAAAATATTAGTTACGAGAATTGCAGCTGTTATTAATTTAACATTCTAAAATAAACTTAAAATTTGATTTTCAGGATATTCTGGCATTAATTCTCCCGAAATATCTAAATCTTTTTTATTAAGAAACTATTATAGTGCCTACTTTTTAGATCCTGAAATTTACTAAAAATGTTCACGAAATTTATAAAAATTACATAGGTTTCTAGGTATCACATTCACTTATCCAAGAAACCACTTTTTCTTAATACTCTGGGAAGGGGAAGATTTAGTTGATTTTATTTTTTATGATGTGTTAGAAAAACTTACTAAGCAAAATTTAAACCAATACTGCAGGGTAAATTCATCCTTCAGGAAACAGAAGGTAAAAGTACTTTTACCAGGAATAATGATGCATTTGTTAATTCCCTCACTCTGTAGATACTGTAATAGGGATTAAAAGCATTGCCCATTAAAAATGTAAACGTATATTAAATGGGCTTAAAACTAAAGTTTATCACTGCAGAACTGTTAGAAATGAGATAAGGGTAGTGATTGGTTAAGTCGTTGGCAAATAGAGAAATGTGAAGAATTAATATTTAATAGCAGTTATTGGTAAGAATTGAAATTAATTGAAGGGCTCTTTTCTTGCCTCGAGGTGTTAGAAATAGGGGGTTTCTTAGGATCAGCATGTACCAAAGAAGCAATTACTTTAGTATCCAGCTGGAAAGATTTGACCCCAGAATTCATGTCTGAAACAATTTTAGAGGTGTTTTTAGATTCGTAGGATTTAGTAGCACTTTCATATGGCTAAAGAGGAAGGGTTTAAGAAGGGTGACTAAGTTGCAGGTCTCCTGACCTTCTGGTGTTTCCCATGCCCGTAGCAGGGGAATGCTTGGTGGTGGTTGCTGTTTTCTTCTGTAGAGAATTTAAACATTCCTTGTTATTTGTAATGAGGTCTTCACTGGGTTTCATATAGCATGCGACTTTGTTTTGAATGGGACTGCTGTAAGAACAAAAGTATAAATCCAAAATAGTTCATTATTGTAATATTAAAGATCACATTAAGTGGTTATTGTCTAAGGTGTTAACTGGGGAGTGACATAGTTAAGAGAACTAGACTTTATTCCTTATCTCCCCCACCCTCTTTATTGCGTTAGCAAATCATTTAAACCTTATGGCTTTCAGTTTTATACTTAACAAGGGGGCTTAGACATCTTACCTATTTTCATGTCTGATTTCTACTCGTCATTTGTTGTACGGAGGCTGAAAAGTGTACAGAAAGTTTTATTAAAAGCAGTTTTTGTATATTAGTAATTGTTTTCTACCTTACTAACATTTTTTTTGTCTTGAAAGAGTTGTTAATTATCTGGAGTGCATTACTCATGCTTAATAAGTATACTCATAGGGATCAGGGAAGATGATGATTTTGTACATATTAGATATATTAGAGAATTGGTGAGAACTGCTAGTACTATTAGTTGTTAGATGTAGTATAACTGCATGTATTTTCTTAGATAATAGAAAGCTGGGGTGTGTTAAGGGGAAAAGGATTACTGTACAGTTTTTTAATTCTCTTGGTGCAATTACTATGATAGGTTATGATCTTAGATTTATTTTATAGTGCTCATACCTAAAGGGGTACCAGTTAAGCTCTCATAGTGGTTCTTAAATGTGAACTGACATTAGAATTAGCGGGGGGAAGAACAGTTGAAATAGTTTTCAAGGCTCTCCACCACCAGAGTTTCTAATTAAGTCTGGTGTGGGCCCTGAGAATTTGCATTTCTAATAAGTGCCACTTGGTGCTGGTTCGCAACCCTCACTTTGAGAATAGTCCTTTAGAAGAAGGGATCCAAACCTCCCAGAGGTTGGACAAAGTATTCTCTAGGTATAATTAGGCACTAAAGTTATTTATTTATTTTTTTATGTGTTGATAGCTCATCTATTTAACATAACATTTTGGAAGACTTTCAGAATTGTGAATGCTTTTCATATTAACTTCTGTTTTCATAGTTTGTATAATTTTTTTTAAAAGATTTTATTTTTAATCTCTACACCCAATGTGGTGTTTTCAACCCACAGGCCTGAGATCGAGAGTCACATGCTCCTCTGACTGCGCCAGCCACACACCCCTGTAGTTTGTACAATTTAACACATCAGTCCAAGTATAAAAGTAACTTCCTTGTCATGCCTCAACTAGTCTGCTTTGAAAAAGTTAAAATTTTAGAGGTTTAGTACCTGTTCTGTTGCTGTAGTCATTGACACATAATTGATGTAAGGAACACTTTAAAAGCTCAGCATAAGATGTTTTAGTTTACTGACATTTGGCCGAATACTGAAATGTGAGGGCAACCAGTTCCTTATTTGCTCAGAAGACCTACAATCTAATTTCAAATCTTACCTGATGAAACAGCCAATCTGGTCATGTATGTTTCAGTGGGTGTTATGTATCAGATTCTTGGATTTCATATCTTGGAATTAGCCGTGTATACTGGCTTATAAACAGTGGGACCACAGAAACAAATTCCTCAAGGACCATAATTTATTTTTCACCTATTTTATGACATTAAATATTCAGTAGCTCTAATAATCTTGTCCGTCCTTTGTGGTTTTTCTATTGTCAGTGAGTGGAATGATGAGCTCCTTATTTATTTTTATGATGTGCTTCTTATTTAAAACATCTTTCCCCTTTTTGTAGAATCTACCAGGTCTTGTAGTTCGATCACTTACTAGTTTTGAGAATAGATACCATCTCTAGTATGTATCTTCGTGGTAGACCATTCCCCCTTCATAATCTTGATATTTGACTTATGCTCACTTCTTCATCTCTTTTGGCCTGGTTTTTCTATAATTTCCTTGCCCAAACTGCTGATGTTCAAGATGAACATTCAGTTGTAGATTTTTGTTTTTTTAGACCCTTTTGGGAATATAGGCATATATTTAGTAAATTTTAGTCACCTACTGATAATTGAAGAATTGTGAAGACAGTCACTGGAGGAGGGGATGGTTCTGTAGAGGCTTTCCCATCCCAGTGTAATGTTATGCTTTACCAAAATGTTTTAGATGCAGTGGACAGATGTTTCTGTCTTGGGGGTTTAGGGCACAACATTTCTGAGGAACTCTGACTCAATCTGTCCCTTCTCCTTTCACAGGGCAGCAAGGCGAACCCCATCCCTACTCACTGGAGCTCAGCTTTGATTTTTAACCTCCCTTCCCCACCCTTCCAGAACACACACATTCCCATTCCAAAACTGATTTTATAAAGACATTTTAAACATAATGATGCAACTTGGTGTGCACTACGGCAAATTTACAGGTGTTTTTTTTTTAATTGTTTCCAAAAACGGGCCTTGGATTTAAGATGTAATTTTTAAAATTTCTATTTCTATTTTTTCTGCAGCAGTTGGGTTAGAGGAGGAGGAGCCTTTTAGCCTCTCATAAACTGACCTCTCTACTTCCTCGTGTATTTTTAAGATTGATTGATGATGTGGAAAGGGCTTTGCTTGTCTGCTACTGAGAACTTTACCCTTGCGGTTTTTGTGGAAACTGCTTTTGGAGAAAGAAAAGAAATGAACTTTACTGACTTGACATTTTTGCACCTCCCGTTTTTCTAATCTGGGCTATTTTTATTTTTGTTTTTTTACAGTGAGATTTTTTTGATCTTCAGCTACAGTAAGTTATTCCAATTTTTTTTTTACATTTTTCCTGACTTTCCGCTGATTTCCTTTTTATTGTTGTTACTAGTTACTATTATTATTTATTATTATTATACTTATGATGGTGATGATGATGATGATGATGACACTGATGATTTTTAACCGGATTAAAATCGAGTTTTTCTGAATGTTCATAAGAATTTCTCCGGCCTCCTGATTGACTTTGGAGTTTTACATCTTGGGAGAGAAAGTGAAGGCATTAGCATTTTTAAGTGGATTGATCACATAAACCTTTTCTCTCCCAACCCCACCCTTGCCCTCATCCCCTTCCCCACGCTCGAAAGAATTTTACTGGCTGTTAAGTCTGTGACCTTATTTTTCCTGATCTTTAACTTAACTGTTTTAGAGCATCTCTGGACGTCTGTATTTTTAATTTTTTATTTTTGTTTTTTTATTTTTAATCTTTCATTTGTTAAATTTTTAAACTGTGCTGCAATAAAATGTGTGTGGTACTACTTAACACCTATAATGGTGATGGCATTTTCCCAGAAAGCCATCTTCCTCCTGTTTCCCTTGAAATCCCATCCTGCTTTTCCTGTACACTACTACCCCTCACAAACCACAAGCTGCAGCAACATGGATGCCCAGCCTGGAACAGCAGCAGCCAGGATGATCTGGAGCCAGGGGGGCCTTCGGAACAGATGCACACCCTTCCTGGGTGATGGTAAGAGGTGTGAGGTCCACTTGGTTTCATTGCAAAGACTAGGAAATACACCCCTTTAAGTCTAGTTGATACGGTGTAGGTGGTAGCTTCTGGAAATGTTTAGGTTGAGATTTTTGTGTATCTCAGATGTTTCCCAAGGGATGCCACCTCAGTTTTTTGTAAACTATGATGGAATTATGAGTTTGTAATTGGGCTGACTGAGAAATTTTGGTAATTGGAAAGAGCAGCTGAAGGTTATATATACTTTAGAATGAAAATGGCTTGTTTTTATTAGCAACAAGACGTGGACATACTACGTGTTTTTTTTCTTCCTTAGATTATTGCTAATTAGTGTCATTCGGAGTAATCTTCATTGCGTTGTGGATTGTATTCTGTTTATTCTTAATAAAATTTAACATGAATCAAGCTGTAAGAAACATCCTGTAATAATAAATGCTGTCTCACTGGGAGTTTTTTTAAAAAAGGATAGCTAGGCTTTTTAATCTCAGAAAGTGAAATCTAACCTGTATCCAAATTAGGAAAGATCTGGGGCTGACCTCTTTCAGTGATGACTTGGGACCCAGCTAAATGTTGGGGAATCTGGTGTGTTCCCAAGAGTACTAGGAAGGAATGAGAACCTAAAGACTTAAGAAATTTAGCATCGTCTAGTATTTTACTGACAACAGTGGAATATTTTGATAACTCACTTTAGAGTTGCTCTAGATTTTGAACTGAGGTTAAAAAGTAAAATGATTTTTAAACGCATTATTGAATGCTGTGTGGTACTAGGGTCATTAACATACATCCCTTGCTTGTACTAAAAGAATAAAGTCCGATTAAAGTGAACACTGAAGACATCCTCAAAGTAAACCAGAATGGGAGAAATTCTATGAACTGTACTGAGGTTATACGGAACAGGAATGGAAAATTTTAATAGGTCCAAGTACTATTGATGGCCTTTATTGTAGGAAAGCTATTTTTACCTGTTAACTCTCTGTCATTGTCTTTGTGTGGTTTCTGTTCGCTATATGCTCTTTCCTGTTCATGCTACAAATTTATCTTGTGTTACAGTTTGGGAGATACAAAAAGGTGTAGTTCTTCAGGGACTCATAACCTTGTGAGGGAAATGGGTGAATGAGATGTCACCATGTGATTAAGAGGTAAACATAGATTCTATAAAAGGTATGCAAAAATGAGTACCTCATTGACTCTTTTTTTTTTTTTTTTTTTTTTTCCTCATTGACTCTTAAAAGGTCAGGAAATGCTGCTTTAAAAAAAATTTTTTTTTTTAATGTTAGAGTGTGCAGGCAGGAGAGGGGCAGAGAGGGATAGAGATTCTGAAGCAGCCTCTTCCCTGATCGGGGCAGGGAGCCCGATGTAGGGCTCGAAATCACAAACCATGAGATCATGACCTGAGCCAAAGTCAGGTGCTCAACCAATCTGAGCTACCCATGTGCCCCAGTCAGGAAATGCTTCTAAGAGAAGGAACTGAAGTGAACCTTAGAATTAATAATGCCAGATTATAAAAATTTTAATGCCATGCCAGGGAGTTTTTATTTTATCCAAAACCATTGGTGAGCTATTGAGGTTTTAAACTGGGGAGTGAGATCAGATTTTCATTTTAGAAATGTAATAGTGTGGAAATGGCTTAGAGGAGGGTGAGATTAGAAGTAGGTGATAAGATACTCAAATACACAGAAAAATAATGAGCTGGCCTCCTCAAAAGCAGTGTAATTGGGATTAGAGAGGAGCTGATAGATGTTGGGTAAACAAAAGGAGCAGATTAGAGTTAAGAGTAGGAGAAAGCAATTTAAATACTGCTTTGTGAGGTAGACATTTGAGTGCTTATTCTGAAAATCACTGTTAGGCTGGGGCATATAGGGATGAACAAAACATTGTTCCCTAGCCCTCTTTGTTATTATAGATCATTGAGCATTTTATAATCTAGAAGGAAAAGAACAGAGTGAGATGATAGGAAGAGAACCAAATTTAGAGTATGGAGGTGGGAGGGTGCTGCCAGTGAGAGACCTTAAAGGAATTAGTGTTGAAATTAAGGTCTGGAAGTGGATTATCCTTCCTAAAAGCACAGATGATTGGGAGAAAAAACTTGGCTTCAGAGCAAGAAATAATTGGAAAGATAGGCAAGTACCAAGCATAGTATATAGGTCCTTGTAGGGCCACATTTAATATCTAGATTATTCTGGGAAGAAAAGGAGTCTTTTGAAGGAACTTGAGAATGCTGAGATCCTATTTCTTTGGAATTTCCTTCTGGCTATTGTATGGGGAATGTTAGTAATGAGGACAAAGTTCAAAGAGGACAATAAATTAGAAGAGTTACCAGAGTAGCCAATCAGAATGGTCACTATCTGGTTAATCTCTTAAAAAAAGCACATAATCCTACTTGCCCAGGTTTTTCAAATGAGTTTTTTTGGGGCATGTATTACTGAGCAGATGTAAGTAGTTTGAAGAGGGCAGGTTGATCAGATTGTAGGAATTAACTGGTTACTTCTCTGACAACCCCTTTGGTTCAGACATGATAGGATTGCTTCCCTATTTGAAAAGAAAAATGAAGTAGACACACAGTTTTTTCCTTTTGGAAGCGATAATATGGACACTTTACCATGTTTGTGTTCATCAGTGTTAAAATTCTTGTAACTTTTCTTAATTTATTTTAGAGGGGGAGGGGGCAGAGAGAAACTTAAGCAGGCTCCATGCTCAGCACAGAGCAGGGCTAGATCCCACGACCTTGGGGTCACGACCTGAGCCAAAGTCAAGAGTGAGATGCCTAACCAACTGAGCCACCCAGGCACCCTTGTGTGAACTTTTTAAATCATGATCGTAATCTTTGTATAAGTATTCACATTTTGGAGATGAGAATATTGAAGCACAGAATTTTTAAAATTTGCCCAGTTAGACATACTTAGTAAATGGTGACACATGGGTTTAACTCAGGCAGTTAGGCCTACAGATTTCAACTCTTAATCATACTAGGTTGACCTTTACTTGACATATTGAGGTATTTATGGAAAACAAATCTTTATTGGGTTAAAGTTACCCTCACCTAATTGTGTTGGACCTCCATTTTTAAAGAGTTTCCAGCTAAATATCGTTACATATTTTAACTTATGTTAAATGGCATAATGAAGTGTCCAAGGTAATGAATTACTTAGATGTAGCTTTGTGGTATAATCTTATAAAATATTTGGATGTGACAGTATTCTTTTGAGGAAGTAAATATACTTTAAAAGTGAGTTTTAGTCAAATAAATATTTGTATTTATGGTTTAAAAAAATACACATCCTAGAGGGTTGTGTTGCCAAATCCAGCAGTCTTTTTAAGTCCTCATCACTGTTGGTATGATTTAACCAGTGGAGCCATTTTCCTCCTTGAAACGTTTTTTTACTTAGCTTTCTGGTTTTTGTTCTGTTTCTGGGTCATTTCATTCAGTCGGATGGTTTTCTATACCATTTATAAGCTAATTATTCCCATGGTTCCATCACCAGCCTCGGCCTCTTTTGAATGACTTGCCAATCTGTTTAACTGCCTGGCTGACTACTCCCTTTAAGTGTATCAACTTAAAAGTCCAAAGCTGGGCTCTTGCAATTCTCTCAAACCAGTGTTGACTGTTTCAGTTAATGAAACTCTAGTTTTTATGTCAGTTTAGGTCAGATGTTGGTTAGCCATCCTTATCTGTTTTCTCTCATACCTTACCTTTGGCCTTGTGAAATATACTGTCATTGCTTCCTTTAAAACACAAGAATTGACCCATACTGCCGTTCCTTGGTCCAGTTTCAAGCTGTCATTGTCTGGTGCACCATTGGAATAGGTTTAGGTTTTTTTTGCCCCTCCCACCAGTTGTGGTAGCTGCATTGGTCCTACTGAAATGTAATGCTTGATAAATGTATTGCCTGAAGGAGTTTCTTCTTGAAACTCAACTAATAGCTCCCTATTTTCAGTGTTAAAAATTCACTGTGATTTAACAAAGTACATGATGTGTTGTGCTCCTCTTTACTGATAGTATACACACAGTATGCTCTAGCCACGTTGCCTCCTTACTGAGTCTTGAACACACTAGATGGTCCTGTCTCAGAGCCTTTCCTTGGAATGTTATTCCCTGAGACATTCCTAAGATTAGGTTCCTCACTTCGCTCAAAGGTTATCTCCTCACTGGTGTTTTCCCTCTCTTGGCCCTTCAGGCTTTCCCCCCACTAAATACTCGAGCACTTTTTGACAGCACACGTATTAAGAACTTTGTCTTCTACGTAAAGGTGTGAGAGAAATATCTGGAAAGCTACATGTGAAAAAACATTGATTACCTCTGGGCAAGGAGGGATTTATGTGTGCCTAGACTGAGGACTATAATGAGCAACACTATTTCGTTTCTAATTTAAAAACTTAACTCCTTTTGTAGAAATGCTTCAATTCTTCAGATTCTGTGACTGAAGTTAAATAGCTAAGGCCTATGGTAGGGGTTTAGTAAACAGTTTTGTAGTTAAGTTGAAATGCAGTTTTAAGATAGGTTTGGCTGGAGGCAACTGGGTGGGTCATCCAGTTAGGGGACTTGGGCTCAGGTCACTATCTCCTGTGGTTCAAGAATTTGAGCCCTGCACTGGTCTCTGCGCTGACAGCTCAGAGCCTGGAGCCTGCTTCATTCAGAATCTGTCTCCCCCTCTCTGTACCCCTCCCCCACTTGCATTCTGTCTCTCTCAAAAATAAATAACATTAGGAAAAAACTAAAGAAATAGGTTTGGCTGTGGTGGAATGAGTTGAATTGTAATTTGAGGACATGGGTTGTGTGTTTCCTGGAATGGGGCTGTAGACAAAATTTGGAAGAACTTTGTCATTTTCTTAAAAAGTTACTCTCCAGGAGTATGCATACATAGGCTTTTCAGAAAGTCATGTCATACATACAGCACATAACATTCAAGTAGAAAAAATGTCTTAATGTGAATATAATATTAACATAAAATTAGATAATCTAAGAATTTTAATAGCTGCATACATTGCATACTTAATATTTTACTTAAAACTATTATTTGGGGCACTTAGGTTCTTGCCATTTTTCCCTTTTATACACAATTGAACAGTCCTAAAACTAAAATTTTATAAGTGCTTTATATTTTTATATACATGTATGTGGATATTTGATGCTGTTTCAATTTTGTGAAAAATTCTTGAACTTACACAAAGAGGGATATAATCAGTTTCCATGAACTTGTTCCAGTTTTAACAGTCCTTGTGTAATCTTGTTTCACCTATACCTGCATCTACTCCCTCTGCTTCACATTATTTTGAAGTAAATCAAGGATTTACTTTTTTGCTTGGTCTTTCTGGACTTAGAGAAGCTCTTTTATTAGAGAAAAGTTTTTTGTTAATTTGAGTGAATCTTGGCATGGTTTTTCTCATAGGTGATAAAATTGAGTTCAGAGTAACAAGATGGTCATCTTATTGTCAGTTCTCAAATTTAGGTATAATCCCATGTTCTAGCTGCTTAGGTCTGAGTGATGGAGAATGTTGTAACTTTAATTCATTTCCTTATTAAAAATTATTTCCTTATAAAAAATTAAAATTTTATGACAAATTTTATCATCAGTTTGACAAACTCATTTGGTGACAGCCTGACTTCGATTGACTTGATTATTTACAGTCTGTTACATTAAGTGACTGTGATTATGTATATCTATTACTGTATAAAAACTAATACATTTGATTTGACAGCTGAGTGGTTCCCCAGATCCAGCTGGGGTGTAACATAAAAAAAAGGCACAGTATTGGTAAATACTGAAAAATCCTGATTATCCAAACACCTCTTTCCATGGTAGACTTTAAAAAATATATTTTGGGCACGCCTGGGTGGCTCAGTCAGTTGAACATCCAATTCTTGATTTTGGCTCAGGTCATGATCCCAGAGTTGTGGGATTGAGCCCCGTGTGGGCTCCGCATTGAACATGAAGCCTTCCTTTCTCTCTCTGCCTCCCCCCTGCCCCGACACGCTCTTTCTGTTTCTCTCTAAAAAAAATAAGTAAAATAAAACAGTATAAATTTTATAACTGAAAAGTATAATTTGTTGGAACTCAATTGCAAGATAAAAAAGAAATGAAATCTTGTGAATAAGTATCACTTTCTATTTGCTATTCAGAATATGGTCTGTGCTCCAGCAGCAACATCATCATCATCATCATTGTCATCATCATCATCATCATAACCTGGAAGTTTCGTAGAAATACAGAATTTTATGCCCTATCCTAGAACTGATGGGCACATCAAAGAAAAGTACTGGTGTAGACCACTTGCATTCCCTTATTATTGCTTACTTGTGATGTAGACATTTTGATGGGCTTTGTGGCAAGAGGGTTTTTTGGTGTTTGAGGGGAAAGTTGGGGATCATGGTATGTGAATTTGCAGTAATACAATATTAAAAAAATGTAAAAATTGAAATAATGACTCATAAATAGGATTAAGAATCAAGTAATTCAGACGGGTAATTTGATAAATGGTAGATAATTAGTGGATACCACTGAAGCTAGTAATCAAATATTTGTTGGTGATAAATGATAGCTGAAAAGAGAAATGTTTGAAAAACATAATTTTGCCTATCAATGTGGATCCGTGACTATAATACTTAGGAACATTTTTACCTTTTCCCCACGTTTAAAGAGAATATTCAGACATACAAAACTACTGTATATTATATATATATACACATACACACATAGATTGCCATGCTACTGTTTTCTTTTGAGTGTTACTTACTGAACCACTTAAGGGAAATTGCTGATTTAAGACAGATCCCTAATATATAAAGCATTAATCTCAAGTATAAAGATACTATAAAGATACTGTTCTCTTGATCAAGAGTTCATGTGCACCTTAACCATTTTGTCACTGTTATGCACATAGGTTCTCAGTGATACTAGAAATAAGTACTTCCTGTATTTTTTTTTTTTAATTATTTTATATATTGCATGTGTCCTTGATGTTTTAGTGTTTGGTCAAGGTTTATTGACTTTACTGAAGTAACTGTGAAATGTCGCTCTTATTTCTTTTCCTGTGAAAAGCATTCTTTTACATAATCCTAATACTTGTTTGATACTTTTAGATTTGGGAACCTCTTTTTTTGAAATGGGTTGAAACATCCCCAGAATGGCACCAGGGTGGCTCATTAGGTTAAGCGTCCAACTTCAGCTCAGGTCATGAACTGTACTGTGACTTCAAGCTCCCATTGGGCTCTGTGCTGACAGCTCAGATTCTGTGTCTCCCTCTCTCTGTTCCTCTCCCACTTGCGCTCTCTCTCTCTCTCTCTCTCTCTCTCTCTCTCAAGAATAAGAAGATTTAAAAAAAAATTCCCAGAATGAGTAGATGTTTGTTGAAGGGGAGTTTTGCTATGTAGAAGCTAGTCTAGTTAATATGATAGGCTTATAACAGAGAAAGACAGATACCATATATTTTCACTCTTTTGTGGATCCTGAGAAACTTAACAGAAACCCATGGGGGAGGGGAAGGAAAAAAAAAAGAGGTTACAGTGGGAGAGAGCCAAAGCATAAGAGACTCTTAAAAACTGAGAACAAACTGAGGGTTGATGGGGGATGGGAGGGAGAGGAGGGTAGGTGATGAGTATTGAAGAGGGTATCTTTTGGGATGAGCACTGGGTGTTGTATGGAAACCAGTTTGACAATAAATTTCATATATTAAAAAAAAAGAATATGATAGGCTTTGGGGCACCTGGGTGGTTCAGTAGGTTAAGGGTCGGACTCTTGATTTTGGTTCGTGTCGTGATCTCGTGGTTCATGGGATGAGCCTTACATCAGGCTCTGTACAGCATGGAACCTGCTTGAGATTCTCTCCCCCTCCTCTGTCTCTTTTTCTCTCTCTCTCTGCCCCTCCGCCACTCTTGGGTGCGCCCTCTCGCTCACTCTCTCTCTCCCTCAGATCATTTTTTGTTTATTTTTGTGAGAGAACAAGTGGGGATGGGGCAGAGAGAGAGAATCTCAAGCAGGCTCCACAGTGTCAGCACAGAGCTTGAAACCATGAACCAGATCATGACCTGAGCTGAAACCAAGAGCTAGACACTTAACCCACTGAGCCACCCAGGCACCCTTCTCTCAAAAATAAATGAAAGTAGCAGCCTTCCCTTTTTTAGGAAAAACAAACGGGATTGCCTGGGTGGCTCAGTTGGTTAAGCATCTGACTTCGGCTCAGGTCATGATTTCACATTTTGTGGGTTCAAGCCCTGTGTCAGGCTCTGCTGACAAGCTCAGCCTGGAACCTGCTTTTGATTCTGTGTCTCCCTCTCTGCCCTTCCCCCACTCATGCTCTGGCTCTCCCAAAAATAAATGAAAAAACACTTAAAAACAAGAACAATACAATACGCTTCTAAAATGCTGAGGTTTGCTTTTTTTCTTCTTTTATTTTTAAGTAATCTCTGCACCCAGCATGGGGCTTGTATCCACAACTCAGATCAAGTCACATGCTCTACCCACTGAGCCAGCCAGGCATTACCTAACCCCCTTATTTCCTTAAGTCTGATGTAACTCTGACTGAAACTGACAGGTAACTATTTAATAATGCCAACAGTTGATAATGAAGGTTGAAATGTGGAGAGAAGTACCTGTCTCTGTTGGGACTACTAATGAGATACCTTGAATTTGTGAAACACAGTATCCAGTGAAAAATTTGGTTGAGAGATGCCCATTTTCTAAAATTGTATATAGTTTTGAATTGGAACTATTCTTTGTGGAAGGGAAGCACTCAACCATTACAACTGGTTTGTGGGGGGAGGGTGGGTTATAGAAATCTTTGCTTATTCTAGGCCAAGCTGTGCATTATAATCTTTGAATTGCAATGTTGCATTAAGCTATCTTTGCAGAACGACGAATTATGAAAGCAATATGGTTGTTGAAGAAAAATCAAGGAAAAAGTACTTAAAAAATTAAGAATATTACTACATCCTGAGATGTCTAATACTTAGTAATTTAGATAACTTCTACAGTTGACCTTTGAACAACATGGATTTGAATTGTATGGTTCGATTTACATGTGGGTTTTTAAAATATAAATGCAAGCATTTATAAAATATAAATGCATTATATTTATATATATTTATATATATTTTTGTATATTATTTATAACGCAAGGGATTATAAGGTATAAATGTAAGCATTTTTCTTAGGATTTAAAAAAACTTTTTTTTTTTAGGATTTAAAAAAACTTTTTTTTTTAGTATTTATTTTTGAGAGAGAAAGAGACAGAATAGAATGCAAGTGGATTAGGGGCAGAGAGAGAGGGAGACACAGAATGGGAAGCAGGCTCCAGGCTCTGAGCTGTTAGCACAGAGCCTGACACGGGGCTCGAACTCACGAGCCGTGAAATCATGACCTGAGCCAAAGTCGGATGCTCAACTGACTGAGCCACACAGGCGCCCCTTTTCTTAGGATTTTAGTAACTTTTTTCCTTATTTTTAAGGAGCATGTGAGCGGGGGATGGGGGGAGGTAGAGAATCTCAATCTCTCTTAATTACAATTAATTCTTAATTGTAAGAATGCAGTATATAACATACACAGAATACGTGTTAATAAACTTATTGGTAAGGCTTCCAGTCAGCAGTTTTTGGGGAGTCCAGTTCCGTTTGGCTTTTTTATTGCACAGTGGGGACGTTGGTGCCCCTTGCCTCCTGTGTTGTTCATGGGACAGCTGTATATCATGTGTGCTCCTTAGCATCTTGAACATCTCTCAATGTCAGTACGTTGTCATTTTTAAATAATTGTTGCTGCTTGTATTAATCAGATTGATGTACTGAAATTCATTAATCCAGTCCTATATTGTCAGGCACTTATTTTCTAATTTTTCACTGTTAATATGTCCAAATCCTTGTTTGCTTCAGATGAGTTCTCAAAAGTGAGATTGAGCCAAAGAATGTGTACAGGTTTAAGGCTTTTGATAAAAAAAGTCCCATTGTCCGCTGAAAATAATGGAACCAATTCATAGAAAAAATGTGTAAATATGACCATTCCAAGTTTAAAATATTTTTGCTTATTTGGTAAATGAAGTATGGTAATTGATTTCATTTATGTTTTCATTTTAGTGATGTTGAATTAAAAAAATCTCCTTAAACCTTTAGTAGTACTTGCTAATAACCTGTTTGTGTCCTTGGCCCATTTTTTTGTTGTTGTTGGTATTTACCAATAATAGTAAATGATGTAGTAGTAGCAGCAGCTGCAGCAGCAACACTTCCTGTGTGCCAAGCACCATGTCAATGTTTTCTGTACTTTGTTTATGCCTCCTACCTCACCAATGAGACAAATACTATCAATGATACTGATTTTACTGTTGAAATAGCTGGTTTTTGGAGGAATTGGCTTCTCAAAGGGGTTGACCTTGAAAGTGAAACAAGTCTGTCTGACCCTAGTCTCAGAGCTCTTGATCATTAGGATGTATTCTTTTCATGCATTTTTGTGTATGTTACTAAGAACTTGAATTGTGGACAAATAGACATTATGGTTTTTTGTAACTTTTATTTTTCGTTATTTTTGTATTTTAGTGTGGGAATGTGTTGTATTTTTATGTTCTATTTAGGAAGTTTTCGTTAGTCACTATTGCAAGTGAAATTTGGTCATGGTGGCCATGGCTTGAACTTGTGGGGATACATATCTTCCATTTTGGTTTAAAAAAATTTTTTTTTTGAAAACAGTGTTTACCTAAACTTTTAATTTGCAATTTTTAAAGTTATTGACTCTGGTCCTGTTCAAAACTAAACCAGGATAGGGCTGATCAGAATACAGAAAATACGCAGAAGCACTTGTCAGTTGAGATTGACTTTTGGTTGTCATTGTTTTAAAACTAATGTGACATAGAAAAAATCTTGTGCTATCGAAGGAAAATTGTGTTAATCTTATTAAACTTCTCTAAATGATTTGGGCAAGATTCCTCAGGGTATGTTGAACACATCAGTGAAGGATATGTAATTGTAAGTGACTGTTAATATTTTAATACTTAAAATCTGAATCTGACACTTCAGGCTGGAACAAGGGTCATTGAAATAGGTCTAAAAAGGATGAGGGGCGCCTGGGTGGCTCAGTCGATTAAGCAGCCGACTTTAGCTCAGGTCATGATCTCGCGGTCCGTGAGTTCGAGCCCTGTGTCGGGCTCTCTGCTGACAGCTCAGAGCCTGGAGCCTGCTTCGAATTCTGTGTCTCCCTCTCTCTGACCCTCCCCCATTCATGCTCTCTCTCTGTCTCAAAAATAAATAAACGTTAAAAAAAAAAAATTTAAAAAAATGAAGAGGATGAAATGGTATTCGAAGTGTAAGATGTAAAGAGACCCATCTCTATAGTCGTACAAATAGGAAGTTAGCATTATATTAATAAGAATTAGGTTTTACTTTATGAATTCTGCATATGTTGACAAGACAAAAGTTAGCAGAAGCACTAGCATCTGGATAGCATCCAGAGTGTATTCCATTCTTGAAAGAGCAACCAAATTTGGGCTGCTACTGTGTTCAAAGGGACATTGACAGATTAAATTGTTGCATGGGACTTCTTTCTTATTTTCACAGATGGTGAGGATAGATAACACTTTGAATAAGATGATTTATGTTAAAAAGAAAATTTTAATGCTAATGAAGAGACAAGGGAAGAAGGAACTAAAGAAATTAGTTAAAAGCCAATTAGGTTTTAGAGTTGAGTATCTTTAAATTGTGGATTCCTTGACTTTGGTGGCAGTTCAAGAAGCTAGATAGATTATTAGTGAGTGAGCAAGGATGTTGTTAGGGGATTTTAACATGCTCTGAAGAATTGTGAAGCTGTTGAACTACATGATTTAGTTTTTTCATCTTAGAGATTCTGGGAATATTTTTAAAACCTACAGTTTAAAATTTGTTGTATTACGTTACCTATTTATACTTTGACAGGAACAATCTTATAAAAATGTTTATTAAAATTTGAAGGAAACATGTAAAGAAAATACTTAAAGCATCAGCAAAGATAATCACTATTAATATTTGCTATCTTGGTCCATTTTTCTGTCTTAGCTATGGGTGTACCTGTACATCTCTATTTTTTTCGTATGTATTTTATATATTTATAGGTTTTTAGCAATGTGGAATTGTTACCATACGTATTTTTAGAGCATTTATATTGTAAGTGTTTTTCGCTTAGTTTTCTACAACATGCTTTTATTAGGGGGTTATCTAATGTTTTTTGTTATAGGGATCTATAAAAATTACAGGCGTCGAAGTTTCTCATTTTCAGTTCCAAATAGGATGGCCTGAAATTAATTTAACATTGTCACTTGGTTAATTAATGCAAGTATATAGACCTACCCGTTGCTTGGCACTTAACTTTAATTAAGAATTTTCAGGGGCGCCTGGGCGGCTCAGTCGGTTGAGCTTTCGACTTCGGCTCGGGTCATGATCTGGCGGCTCGTGAGTTCTAGCCCCGCATCGGGCTCTTTGCTGACAGTTCAGGGCCTGGAGCCTGCTTCATATTCTGGGTCTCCCTCTCTCTCTGCCCCTCTCCGGCTCATGCTGTCTCTCTCTTTCAAAAATAAACATTAAAAAATTTTTTTAAAAATAATAAAGTATTTTCAAAGGAACCTATAGAAACATGTACTGGTTTACTTAGCTATAGCAGAGGAAATGCCATTTCTCTTCCAATTGGATGATCATTGATCATTGTTATATTAGTAAATCTAAGAAAAATGTAATTTTGCTATTTTCTGGGAACTTGTTAAAGTGTGTGACCCTGTATATATCATTTTCCCATTTGCCTAAACTAGCTTTAAGAAACTTTGGAACAGGTAATATTACACATGTAAAATACACCATCTGTGTTCCCGCCTTGTGCTTGGTTCTGGTAGCTGCTTCCTAGATTGCCATGTTTGTTCTCTATATGCGTTTTTTTCCCCCTCCTGAATAATTTTAAAATTCTAGGCATGATACTTCACTTAGGAACTTGAACGTGGCTGCACCATGTAAGAAGAAAGATAGTATGTATCATCACATAATTATCAAAATAATATATAATATTCAATATTCTCTTGTGTACAGTCCATAATAAAATTCTCTAGTTGTCACCAAAAAATGTTCCCTATCCAGTCAAGGTTCATACATTGCTTTCTTAATCTAGGAAAGTCCTTCCTTTTCCCTATTTTGTATGTATGTATGTATTTTTGAGGAGTTTCAATCAGTTGTATTGTTGTATAATGTCTCTACAAACTTGAAATTGATTGTTTCCGTATGTATAGGTTCAAGTATTTTACCAAGAATATTGCATAGGTGATGGTGTTTGTTACATCAGCAGGCATATGTCAGATCAGTTGGTTTAAGTTGTGGCATTTATGTCTCCATTGTAAAAGTACATTTTTCTGTTAAAATAGTATTCTTTTTGGTAATACTTTGAGATCATGTAAATCCTGTTCTACTCAACAAGCTTTTGCCCAGTGATTTTAGCATACATCAATAGTTGTCTGAATCAATTCTTAAATTGATGTAATCTTTACCACTCTAACAGTTTTAAGAAGTATCTTTAAAATTTTTCATTTCAGTATGTTTTTCTTTAAAACATTTGATTGATTTTAAATGATTTGTTTTGAGTTTCCTGCCTTTTATTTTCTCTTCATACTTTTTGGGACAGTTGCATGTTTTGTGTTGAGGTTTTGACAATTGCATATATAATTTTTTACATTTAAATTTTGACCCATTTATAATTTATTTTGGTGTACTGAGTTTGTTTTTAGAT
This sequence comes from Panthera onca, assembly GCF_046562875.1. Classification (NCBI taxonomy): domain Eukaryota; kingdom Metazoa; phylum Chordata; class Mammalia; order Carnivora; family Felidae; genus Panthera; species Panthera onca. The sequence continues at coordinate 71,885,050 of NC_138344.1, read as the reverse complement.
GGCTGTGTGCTACCATTTATTGAATTATCTATTTCTCCCTATAATTTATAATATCTTGAGTATTCTTAGTTTAATTCTTAGACATAGCAGTTAGAATAGCTTATCTAAAAATGGCTAGCGTCCCTTTTTGTGACCTGAAAATGCCCTAAAAATAAAGTATACTGTTCTTTTTGCAGACAGATGGACAGTTCATTGTTGACCAGAGGGAAATAATTGAATGCAATAAAGATAACAGGCAGAGAACAAAGAAAAGGGGCCAGATTGGGTAAGAGGGAACCAAGAGGGACAAGTGATTTATAAAGGGGCAAAATAAGAGCTTAGAATTGTTAAAGGAGGACAATTTAGTACAGATGATGACACTCTAATTGGGCAGAGAAATTTATAGTATCGGAAAAAGAAACTTTGTCAAGAAGTTGTGAAAGGCGGTGTGAAGTAGAAAATCTTTACACTCCAGATTTAGTCATGTATTTTTAAAAATGCCAACTCATTGCTGCCATCTAGTGATACTTTGCTTTTTATATTGAAAGAAAGATGGGAAATAACATTAGTCATGTATCTAATTTGAATTGGATGTATAGGGTAGTTAAAGGGTAATAAAGAAAATTTTAAGGCAGAGTTCTGAATTTCCTAGTTTGAGGCAAGTTATTTTTCTTAGTATGATTTGACATCTGATAAGCCATACAGATGTTGTCTTTGATTTATTTTTTTTCTGGAGTAAAAGGTAATGTGCTATGAGCAAGTTTAAACGTGATTAGTCTAGGTGTATAGGGTAAGCAGGTAGAGGTTTAGCTGAAATTTTTTTTTTGAGCAGCTGGCAAAAGTTTTTTAGAATATAAGATGGGAAAGGAAGAAAATAGTATGAAAGCTCTCTTTACAGAGAGGGGACATTCAAAAGTGAGGATTGGCTGAAATCTTAAGTAGAAACCTTACGGCTTGTGTACTTAACTTTCTGCTGCTGGGATTTTTGTTTGTAGTAAACATGTCTAAATATTACTACTGTGATACTAAACACAGTCTGAATGAGTGGCACAGTTTTGTCAAGCATTTATCTTTCCAGTCCTTTTCCACTAAAGGTACATTTCTGGTGTCCCAGACATAAAAGCAAGGGAGCTAAAGTCTTGGTTCCATTTATAAATTTGTTTTGGGCCAGCTCCCAGCAAAGTCAAGGACCTTCATAACCTATGTTTTTGGGCCATTTGAAACTCTTCATAATCAGAGAGTGTAATCTGAATCTCCCCTTGCTGCCCCTCTTCCCAGCAGAATTTACTTGACATTTAATGTGAACTTGAGAGATGGAGTAGTCATTAATAAACATCTCCCAAATTTTTAGATTGGCAGTCCCAAGTTAGGTTGGTCTCAAGAGGGCAAAGAATCGGGATAGTGCAAACCTGAGAATGAACAGTTGAAATAAAATTTGACAGGTTTGTTTGCATTCCAAACAGATGGAGATTTTATTTACCTTTTTTTTTTGGTTTTAGGATATAATTGGAATGGCAAGAGTGTGAATAAAAACATTTCTATATCCACAAGTCTTAAATATTTGTCCATCACTGCCACTAAAATCTCTTGGTTTTATTGCTTTAGCATAAAGCCTATGATCAGACACATAGATCCTTTGGTGTAATGCAATAAAGGTAACTGAGTAGTCCTAGTTTAGATTTACTTACCAGATAAAACACACCTTAGATTCTTTGATGGGATAAAAATATATATGTAAAGTATGTAGTATGCAAACACCTGCGTGCATGTGCATCTGTGCTAGTTTTGAGTGCTACAACCCAGATAACCTTTAGGAAAGTGTTCATTCTTTCCTTCCATTGTATTTACTGTGTTCGAATTCTGCTCTTCTGGAAACCAGATCTATTTAAATCTTCAGCAGTGAATTACACAGGATGCAGAGTATCCAGGGAACATAATCATTTTAGAAGTCTACCCTGTTCATTTTACTTTTTCTTTTTATATAAATTGTTTTAAATGTTTTTATTCATTTTTGACAGAGACAGCATGAGTGGGGGAGGGGCAGAGAGGGAGAGACAGAATGGGAAGCAGGCTCCAGGCTCGGAGCTGTCAGCAGAGCCCGATGTGGGGCTTAAGCTCACGGACTGTGAGATTGTGACCTGAGCCAAAGTCAGACACTCAACCAACTGAACCACCCAGGCGCCCCTCATTTTACTCTTTGAAACCAATTTTAGGAAAGAACCTTTTTTATTCTGTGTAACTTTTATTTACTTAGATGTTTAAGAAAGAATGAATTTGACTTAGAAATGAGTTCTGTGGGGCGCCTGGCTGGCTCAGTTGGAAGAACATGCGACTCTTGATTTTTGGATTGTCCGTTCAAGCCCCACATGGTGTATAGAGATTACTTACTTCCCTACCTACATACATAAACTTTAAAAAAAATTTTTTTTCTGGTAACGCCTGAAACTAATACAACACTATATGCTAACTAACTAGAAATAAAACTTTAAAAAAATGATTTCTCTGAGAACACTTTAAAAGAATTTTTTTTAAGTTTATTTTTGAGAGAAAGACAGGGCATGAGTGGGGCAGAGAGACAATTCAAAGCAGGCTCCTGGCTCTGAGCTGTTAGCACAGAACCCCATGTGGGGCTCGAACCCACAGGCCGTGAGATCATGACCTGAGCTGAAGTTGGGATGCCTAACTGACTGAGCCACCCAGGAGCCCCTCTCTGAGAAAACTTTAAGGATGTTACTAGACTGATTTCATCTATGAGGAATTACGGAACATTTAGAATGTGCTAGCAACTTCTGGTTGTCAGAAAAATGGGAGAAGTTGTGGAATTTATAAACTAGCTTGAGGAACTAGACTATGAAGGTCATAAGCATTAACCGAAAGCAGAGTACCCACAGGACAACATTTTAAAATATTACTGCTTTATCTTTTGTAAGCATGTGACTTTTATGTGAATAGTTTATATGTGCTTCCTTTTACCATACAGTTATATATGCTGCTTTTCAACCTAAACATTTAATCATAATTCCCCACATTATTTAAAGTAATTGCCAGATTTTTCTCTTTAAGTTTTTTGTTTGTTTTTGTTGAATCTCTACACCCAATGAGGGGCTCAGGCTCAACCCTGGGATCCAGAGTTGCATGCTTTCCCCCACTGAGCCAGCCAGGCACACCTAAAGTGATGTGCAGATTAGTCTAAAGACTGCAATTGCTGGTAATTAGAATGCTGAGTTAAAAATTAAAAATCTGCTGTACAAAAATGCATGTAGAATATAACATGCTATAGATATTTGTAAGGTAAAAAAGCAAAAGTTAAATTGTTCTGCAACTGCTTTTATACTGAAATCTGATGTATGTCTTGAAGACTGTAGCATTTGGATCTGATTATTTAAGCTAGGCAGCACTTCCACCCATATCTTCTTGCCTAGCACTTATTTTTAAAAAGCTAGGAGAAATCTGCCCAATGAGGAAAAATTACTCAAGTGTAAACCTTTATGACCCATAATGTAGCCTCAAATAAACTCATTTACATCTGTTCCATTTCTGTTAGGCCGAGAAAAATAATTAGGAAGCAAAACCTCTAATGACTAAAGTCCATAAAAATACAACTCTGCCAACAAGGTTTACACCTTGGAATGACCTGTGACAGCTGAGAAGTAAATGAAACATATTTAAGGAAAGAAAATGCAGTGATAAAATTTCATACCCAGCAAAACTGACAAGTATAGACCGCATAGGCCAGCTGTTAGTAACATGTAAGAACTGAGAAACTATTCTCATGAATTCTGAGTAATACGTTAGAGATAAACCTGAGATACTATAATTTTAAGTCATGGTAGAATTTAAGCAGTAATGTCACAAAAAAGACGTGTGTGTGTGTAATTGCACTAAGAGTATGAAATTATGGGAAATCCAGACTGGGAAACTTGAGGTTGAATACCCTGTACTCTTCAAAGAAGTTGTTTTGAGTTAAAGGGATGGAAGGGGAACATATCTAAAAGAAGTCATAAAAGACACATCAAATTCACTTTAATGGGTAAGACTACTAACTAGGGATATATATCAACATGATAGAACTATTTTGAAAAGAAAGTGATTATGGCACACCTGGGTAGCTCAGTCCTTTGAGCATCTGACTTTTGATCTCAGTTCAGGTCTTGATTTGAGGATTTTGAGTTCGGGCCCTGCTTAGGGCTCTGTGCTGGGCTTGAAGCCTTCTTCCCAAAAAAAAAAAAAAAAAAAAAAAGGCGATAGTTAACTTTTGGAGGTTGGAAAGAGATTGAGAATGGAATGGTGCACATAGAGGGCTTCTTAGTTTTGAGATTTTGTAGAGGCTCTGGTACCTAGAGATTTTTACAATAGTGCCTTGTACTCACCCACACTTGGAACAGGAAACACACTCTGTTTCAACTGCTTTTCTTAAAATTGGTTCCCTTGGCTATCCAGTAAATGGATATTTGGGGATTCTTCAATTCCTGAGTCTATTTCCCCCATGTGGGCTGTTGCATGGGCCGTTGGCTTCCTTACCAGCCTGGCATTTTGGCATTTTCATTGGGGTACCTTGACACTAAAGCTCACTATCTAGTTGCTTTTATCTGGGGATTCAGAAAGATCAAAAACTATGCTCTGCTGTTGGTGCTTTCTTTTGAGAATCTGTTTTTTCCCAGTAGTTTCTTTGCATTTGGGATATTGGTAACTATCCACCCCTACCTCCCCAACAGAGATTTCAGGGGTAAGGTACCTTAAGGGTTTAGAGGTAGGGTGAAAGGTGAACTGAGATAATTTGTATTTGTGAAATTTGTAAAATTTTGGGGAATCTGTTCCTCTCTTCAATTTTTTTTTTTTTTTTTTTAATGTTTGTTTATATCTGAGAGACAGACACAGAATCTGAAACAGGCTCTAGGCTCTAAGGTGTCAGCCTAGAGCCCTACATGGGGCTCAAACCCACGAGCTATGAGATCCTGACCCAAGCCAAAGTTGGATGCTTAACTGACTGAGCCACCCGGGGCCCTTTCAATAAAATATTAAACAGTAGTATTACTAGAGTGTAAACTCTGAGGAATTATAGCTGTTGCTGTTTTTCCTCTGAAGTAGCCTTGGTAGCTCGTACTTCTCAGATACATGTTCAGTGAAAAAATGTATTTATTTGTACTAACCCTTTTTTTTTTTAGGAAGATGTGTTTCTCCTTGAACCAGGATTAATGAATCTTTGTGGGTTCATTTGTCTTTACTATTGCTCATAATTTGATTAAATCCTTACAGTGAGTATGGGCATTGAAAGCTATACCATTGACTTTAGCCAAGCCTTTGAAGTTGAGGTCAATATATTATTTTTCTGTTAACAATTCATGATTCTTGTAGCAAATTTAGAAACCATATATAATCACCTAAAAGATAAAATCATATTCTTAAATTCAGAGATGGCACCCAAATTTACCACCTTCTTATTTGTGTCTGGATGTTTCTTTACTGGCCTTTCCAAATGGAGTTGCTTAAGAATTAATCCGTAATGCCCAGTGGCATTCTTTATATATAATGAATTCTATATTTCTAGATTGGTACAAGCTATATACCTACCATCTTTGTGAAAATTGGAAAAACAGTCATATAAGTCCATTTGTTTTGTGGTTCCAAGGAGTATATTTGAAGCAGGCATTAATGTTCATTGTTTGGTGGTTTACCCTCTTGTTCAGTATACTGATAGCATGTAGAACCATCCTCTTTCCCCTTACAGGTAATTTCTAATTAAACCCAGGAAGATTTTTTCCTGTATTTATTATTATTTACCATAACATGTAGAATATATGTTTGTTTTTCATGAAAAACATTTGTAGAAACCTGGCTTAAGTTGTCCCCATTTACAATAATAGGAAACTTTAATAGCCAGCAGTAACATTTGAAACCAGTTACGCCTTTCATTTCATTTTTGTTTTTGGTGTTCTAAGGCTTTCTGGCACTCACACTTAGAGTTGAAAATGTGTTCACGACTCTCACGACTGCTGTTTGATAAATTTTTATTGCTTAGTCTTAAAATTTAAGAACTGCTTAAAAAGCTATAATTTAGAAACCAAAATCAAATAAAGACAATTTCTTGAATTTTAGAATGGCTAGGAGGGAAAAATGGTTTTGGCAGCTTTAAAATCAGTACTGTTTGTGGGGCGCCTGGGTGGCTCAGTCGGTTAAGCGTCCGACTTTGGCTCAGGTCATGATCTCATGGTTTGTGAGTTCAAGCCCAGCATCAGGCTCTGTGCTGACAGCTCGAGGCCTGGAGCCTGCTTCCGATTCTGTGTCTCCTCCTCTCTCTGCCCCTCCCCCACCGGTGCTCTGTCTCTATCAAAAATAAATAAATGTAAAAAAAATTAAAACAGAAATCAGTACTGTTTGAAAAGACTAGGTGTTTTAAGGGTCAGAATATTAGTGGTCCAAAAAAAAATACCAGTGGTCTGTATAAATGATATTGTACTATTTTGTTAACATACATATATAGAATATATTTTTACATAATCCATGAGAACTAGTTTGTCATGATTTCTCCTGAGGATTAGAAAGACACTGATAACTGATTTGAGTTTCAAAAGGATGAATGGGGAAAAATTAATCTTAAGAATGTTACTCTAAATCTAAAGTGGGTTCATCTTCAGTTTGGTAGTTGGAGTGGGAAGGGGCAGCAGATAAAAAAGCTTAAAGAATGTCAAAACTTTTCTCACATAAAAAAAGACCTAAGATGGTAGTATCATGAATCTCCATGTAATTGTGATTGAACCTTTATAACATACATAAAGATAATTTTTGTTTTGAAAAAGTCTGAGGAAAGTAGTTTTCTTGGTCCCCTTTTGATTCATGCAGTGTTCTACTTACTAGTTTTATCATCATCATCATCTAGTAGTAAATGTCCCAACTGTATTTTGTAGATTATCACATAAAAAGTAAAGTAGGTCAAGAGTCAGTACATTGTGTAAAGTGTTAGTACTGATACTGGAGATACCTCTGGCATATTATAAGTCAATTGAAGTACCTGGAAATAGTTCCAGAGTGAATGAGTTGGGTCTATATATTGCTTTAGTATAATAAGGTTAATTATACTTGAGGGTGTCAGCTGCCCACATTTATCTAGCTAAAGAATGGTTGTTTGTGGGCAGAATTCAGAGTTTTATATATCTTTGGAATAGTTGAGACTCGTTTTAGTAATAGCACTGTGCAAGAAGGTGGAGGTCTTTATACGTGGCAAGGAATGGTTAGGTTAGTATGAGGGGTAAGGTTAGAAATCTGAGAAGTTTGTAGTAGAAGGCTTAAGGATTTCAAATTTGCTTCAGGACTTTAGAACAGAGATGGTCACTTATAATTAATAATGTCCGTGATTGTGTTACTAGTAGTCTCTGAAGAGGACCCCCCCCCCCCCCCAGCCCCTCATGGGATAGACTTGGGGAAGAGGGAGCTAAATTTTTATAAGAATACATATATTCAGGAGCTCTCCTCTCTAAAACAGTCAGATAACTTGCTGCTATGACAACCCTTTTGGTTGACTGATACTCTAGTCACAGTGGTTCAAAATAAAGCGTAGAAAGTTTCATCGAGGAGTATTTTGTTTTTATCTCCTTTTCACCTGAACGCATTTTTTTTTTTCCTTCCAGCTTTTCGGCTTTGTGAACAACCATATCATCAAAGACCATGGCAAGCAATGTTACCAACAAGACAGATCCTCGCTCCATGAACTCCCGTGTATTCATCGGGAATCTCAACACTCTTGTGGTCAAGAAATCTGATGTGGAGGCAATCTTCTCAAAATATGGCAAAATTGTGGGTTGCTCTGTTCATAAGGGCTTTGCCTTCGTTCAGTATGTTAATGAGAGAAATGCCCGGGCTGCTGTGGCAGGAGAGGATGGAAGAATGATTGCTGGCCAGGTTTTAGGTAAGATCTGGGTTGAATTAATTTTTTCATTGATTGTATAATTCACATACCGGTCATTTTTCTTTTTTTTTAATGTTCATTAGTTTTGAGAGAGTAACAGAGACCCATGTGCATGTAGGGTACTGGTAGAGCGAATCCCAAGCAGGCTACATGCTGATAGTGTGGAGCCTGACACAAGGCTCAGTTTCACAAACTGATGTCATGACCTCATGAGCTGTAGTCAAGAGTTGGACTCAACCAACTGAGGCACCCAGGTGCCCCCAGATCTAGATTTTTCTATTCAAGCTTCTGTTTTTCTTTCCCTTTTCCACTAAGCTAACAGTCAAAAAATGTTAGGGTTGTAGGTATAATTGGCTAAGGATTTTATTCCATTTTGTGTAGCAGAGTTTGGATAAGCTTCAGTTGGCAGTCTTGAGTAAGATCAGGAGAGTAGGAATGATGTTACATAAGGAACAGTTGCTGCCTAATGGTTGTGTCCTACCATTCACAGAAGGGATGAGGTGAAGACAATATAGCTTAGTCATTCTTGAGCTGTGGAGCCGGGTGCTTGGCTCTGCATTGGCGATTCATAACTGTGTATTGGGCAGTCTGCATAGCTTGGCTGAGCCTTAAATTTTCTTAGTTTTTAAAAACTGTACCTCAGAATTTATTATCTATTCTTACCTGAGGTAATAGTACTTTGGTGTTATCAGGAATTTGTCTTAGTTGAGATGATTCATGAGAAGCTTCAAGTATAGTCTAGCATGTTACACTTAATAAAAGGTACTTATTATTAAATATATTTCAGCATTAGCAGCACAAAGTGGTTTTGTCGTAGGTGTTAGTTTTCCCAATAAGTGTCTGCTCTGATCTAGCATGTTCAGATATTTTAGAATGAGATTTAAGCCCTATTTAATAATAGTTTATATTCTAAACTTCAGAAGATTTCATTACATATTAAGACTTAGCACATAAGTCTTACAGAATTTCATCTCCTTGAATAGTTTTCTAACAACTTACCAGTTGCTAAGATTTGCTGTCAGAATCATAGTAATTTTATATAGCTTATATTTTCTTGGGTGTGAATAATATTAGGGAAGTTGAAGGGTTCAGTAAGAGAAGTCAATTTCTCTCTTTTTTTTTTTTATTAATAAAAAGGAATAAGCACATATATTTTGAATGCCATATAATGGCTAGTGGCATTGTTGATGATACTGTGGTTATCAATTTAACAATTATTTAGGTTTATAAAGTTTATAGCAATTCATAATTGAGAACTTAGTTTTCTGATGATTCCTGTAGAGGCTTATTTAAGTTTTCATTTTGTTTTCAGCATTTTCAGGACTTTGTATTCAGTTGTATAATGTGCAAATTTGAATTCCAATTTAAACATTTTAACTTCTAACTGCCTTCCTCTCCAGGTTGGAGTGGGTTCTTTCCTCCTTAAGTGTATTCATGTTGGTGATTTTCCCTCTAATACTAGATAAAACTTGAGCATTTCATAATGATTGTAGCATTTAATAAATACTTTATATCGTGATTTATGGTAAAGTTTCAACAGCTTTTTAGACTATTTTGGATGTTTATGGTTTTTCAGTGGCTATTTCATGAAAGCCCTTTGATTTTAGAATAAAAGTTTAGTGTAATTTGTATTTCATTTGTAAACCCTTTTCAAATGCTGTTTTAGAAATCTTAACCACAATGGATTGGGAAGGAGAAATATTAGAAGTTAGAGAACCTTGTAATCCTTGCTATTGAAGATAAAAGTAACAGTTTTAATTGAGAATACATAAGAAATTTCCATACCCACTTGTCCTATATTCAAACTATAGGAAAACTCAAAGTATAGGAAAACTTTGATACCTGTAAAATGGGTGTGGTGGCAAAAGTGAACTAAAACAGTTTTCCATCATAAAATGAAGTCAGGTTTTTTTTTATGATACTTGTTTATTTTTTAACGGTCATGGAAATTTACTAATACAAAAATAGAAGAGTTTAATGAGCATGTGTGTATGTCCATCTCACCTGTCTTACCAACCAGATACCAACATTTGACTAATCTTGTTTTCGTCTGTTGTTTCTTTTTTTTCCCTTTTTTCTCTTAAATTTTGTTAGAGTCGAGTCTCTTTTTAAGACTCCAACATATATTTAGCAGACTGGGACTTTTTAACCACACTGCCCTTATCACATACCAAAATAAAGCCTCCTAGAAATTCCTTAATGCCATCAAATATTCATTCCATGTTTAGATTTCTTCCTTTAGAGTCTGAAACTTTTATTGTTATTATTTTTAATGTTTATTTTGAGAGAGAGAAACAGTGTGAGTGGGGTAAAAGGGCAGAGAGAGAGGGAGACACACAATTCAAAGCAGGCCCCAGGCTCTGAGCTGTCATGTCAGCAACAGAACCCCACTCAAACCCATGAACCTCGCGAGATCAGTGACCTGAGCCAAAGTTGGATGCTTAACCGACTGTGCTTTCCAAGCATCCCTGGTCCCCTGGTTGCAAACTTTTTTTTTTAAGTTTTTGTTTTGTGGTTTGTGTGTTTTTATTTTTTATTTATTTTTTGTTTACTTTTTATTTTTTTGAGAGAGAGCTAGGGGTAAGGGCAGAGAGAGGTGGGGACAGGATCTGAAGCAGGCTCCGCGCTGAAAGCAGAAAGCCTGATGTGGGACCAAACCCACGAACTGTGAGTTCATTAACTGAGCAGGGATAAAAGTCGGACATTTAACTGACTGAGCCATTCAGGTGCCCCTCAAACTTTTTTTTTAAATAACTTGATTAATTCAAATCAAGATCCAGTTCATGTCTGTATGTGTGTTTGATTAATTCCCTCTTAGATGTTTTTAAATCTGAGTTTTCCTGTCCTTCCAATTTAAAAAATGTATGACATTTAATTTGTTGAAGAAAATGTGTTCCACACTGTGTACTGATTGATTCTTTGTGGTGTCATTTGTTTTCTACCTCTGTTTTGTGTAATACTGCTACATCTAGAGCAGTGCTGTCCAATAGATGTATAAGAGAATATATACTTAAAACACATCTGAATTCAGACTAGCAGCTTACTTCCTTAGACTGCAGATCTAGAGGCTTGATATTGATAAAATTCAGATACTATTTATTTTGGTGAAAATATTATACGGACCGTGTTCTGTGTTTTATATTATACCACATCAGGTGACCTAATATGGTCCCATTTTTAGTGATGTTAAGGATAATTTGTGGGTTCTGAGTTTACATCCTGACACATCAATGATAAGGTTTCCCATCAGTTTTTAACTTTAATGGTGATTATCCATTGATGATCATTGCCTACGTATTTCATTAGGGCTTGCAAAATAATTTTTCTAAACTGCTATGTAGCAATCATTAAATATAATCATTGCTTAATAATATAAACTCTTATATTTTAGCTTTTTTTATTTTTGTTTTTTTCATTTTTTTTAACATTTAGTTTTTGAGAGAGTGAGAACACGGGAGCAGGGAGGGGCAGAGAAAGAGGGAGACACAGAATCTGAACGAGGCTCCAGGCTCTGAACTCAAGAGCTGTGAGATCATAACCTGAACCAATGTCAGACACTTAACCCACTGACCCACACAGGCACCCCTAGCCTTTTTTTTTTTTTTAAAAAGAAAGCTCTAGGGGTGCCTGGATGACTCTGTGAAACCTCCAACTCCTTAATTTCTGCTCAGGTCATGATCTCATGGTCGTGAGTTTGAGCCCTGTATTGGGCTCTGGGTTGACAGTGTGGAGTCTGCTTAGGATTCTTTCTCTGTTCTCTCAAAGTGGATAAATAAAAAAGTAAGCTCTGTTCTATGCCCAGCATGAGTTGAAGAACTCGCAACCCCAAGTACAAAAGTTGCATGCTCTACCAACTGAGCTAGCCAGGCATCCCCATAAACTTATAAATTGATACATTTTCGTGCATTGCAGATCATTCCTTAGAGCTTAAAATATTTCTTCTGTGGCCAGTGGATCACCTTCAAATTGGTTCCTATGTCCTTGAGATCTTACTCTTGTAATATTTTATTGCATCCTTAACTTTCTGGCATCACAAGATATTTCAGGTCATCTGATAGATTTCTTGACCTAAATCTCGATTTGCCCCTTTTTTCTAGGAGCCTTGGCTCCTTTAAATGGCACTTAACATAGAAACCATGATCTGTACACTGAGAGTGTTTATTATTGTTGAATTTTTAATAGCTTCTGTCTAGTTTCAGCGGGAAAAATAGGAGCACCTTGGTTTTTAGAAAACAAAACATAATTTTATGCATTGTGCCACAGTTTTAAAATAACTACGCCTATTAGGTTTTGTTATGTTTTGTTTTGTTTTGTTTTGTTTTTACCAAAATTAAGATTATTAAATGCAATTTTAGCTTTTAGTTTCTTTTTATTAATATATATTCTATTATGGATATCAACACAGTACTATAGTTTAAATCATCACTTGAAATAATTCTTCTATAAGGTTGTGTAATTAGCATGATACATAGTTTATTGTATTTGTTTTAGAAAATTTTTAAAAACTACATTCTCAACAACAAATGTTAAAAATTAAAAATGAGTTTAGTGAACTAAGAACTGAAGATTATTCATAAATGTAGTGGTGCTCAGCAGATAGTGTACTGAAATTCTGTTTTTCAATTGGTCATTTGATGAACTGAGTTTTGGAGAGCTGGTTTTTGGCAAATGTATTCTTATTAGAATAAGAAAGCAATCATTAATTCTTTTGTTTGTTAGACAGTGGGTAACGGTAAACAGCTGGCCATGTTGGAATATGTGTTTTAAAAATGACGAGGCATATGGAAACTAGGGCTTTTCCTTTGTTCCCTTACTTCCCTTTTCTTTTTGTTCATGTAACAGTTGCTCAGCAGTTTAGTCTGCATAATATGTTTTTTTTTAATGTTTATTTTGAGAGAGAGAGAGTGCAAGCTGGGAAAGGGTAGAGAGAATCCCAGGCAGGCTCTACGCCCAGCACAGAGCCAAAGTAAAGAGTTCGACACTTACCCAGTTGAGCAACTCTACGTGCCCCTGCATAGTATTTCTTAACCAATTTTTATTCATCTTTACAGCTGATTCTGTTTGTAAGGGGAATGAAAATCTGAGGGCACCATACTCCATATTCATGAATTGCTGTATATTTTATGTCTCTGAGGTCACTTACTCATTCCTAATATATGCTCTGAATAGTGAGTTTCAGTGGCAGTTGAGGGTAGAAGGTACCAAAGACAAACCTAATGCTTTATGTATAATGAATACTTTGTTACAGAACAGAGGACAAAGGAATGAAAGACTAAGTCTTAGCCTTATAAAAATTCATGAGCCCCTTTTATCTAAGGAAAGATGAGATACAGTGTTAGTCCTTTGTTGACTTATATACTGTGTACGCATTTTAAAACTGTAGTTTAAGATATACCCTACCCCACCCAGAGTTGTCATTAAAGTTTTTGTCTTTGTTTTTGCTTTTTCAGATATTAATCTGGCTGCAGAGCCAAAAGTGAACCGAGGAAAAGCAGGTGTGAAACGATCTGCAGCGGAGATGTACGGGTCAGTACCAGAACACCCTTCTCCGTCCCCTCTACTCAGGTCCGGAACTTTATTATTTATAACTGCATTGTGTCCATCAGTGGGCATCTTCTCTATCTGTTTTCTGGATGTGGGGAGGGTTAACTGTAGTATGTTTTATCTGTGTAAAAGTGATGCTTTATTAATCTTGTATTAGTATACCTCCTTTTCGCCCATTTCCCAGAGAATTATTAGAATTCCCTGAGGTTTTTACTTACTAAAGAGCAGTTTGATATTTTTAACATAAAATGAAATCCTTCAAGAGGAATTGTTTAGTTTAAGAAGCTGGGAAATAAGAAAGGGAAGGAGGGTAGCATAAGAATGTTTGGTTTATTGTTGTATTTTTCAGTGTTCCTGTATTAGCTGTTAATGTTGTATGTTGAAATTGTAGCATACGTATGTGCCTAAATTTGCAAATTGGCTGCTGCATGTCCAGTGGCCTCTAAAATGATTGAAATTTTAGTGATTTGTTTGAATGATTGGATATTATTCCATGCTAATCTCTTGATCTGTTTGTTATGATTGGTTTTGCATGGTTTTTGTTTTTGTTTTTCCCATCTACTGTTGTAAATTTACATCAGCAGCTCCAAATTAATCCTTTTTGGTATTTGTTTTTCAGCTCCTCTTTTGACTTGGACTATGACTTTCAACGAGATTATTATGACAGGTATGTTAAAGGTGTTTTGTTTTGTCTATTCTGGTTAAAAGCCATTTAAGTAAGAATCATTTTATTTTTCAATTTTGTAACAAACATTCCCTTTTGTAGTAATGAGCAATAAGCAGGTTGTCAGAGTCCCCCCCTTTATAAACAAAATGAAAAATACTTTCTTACAAATTGTCAGAGGTAGATGAGGGTGGTGTTTTTGTTAGTTTCAAAGAATCAGTTTATATATGGTCTGGGCATATGGGGACATGTCCAGTGTTTTGTTTGAATATGGTCTGGGCATATGGGGACATGTCCAGTGTTTTGTTTGAATATGTATGCCAGATAGAGAAGTAAGGATCCATTGACTGCTCAATGAGGAAATAGAACTTAATTAGCATTTCCATGCTCTCTTCATTTTGTCCCTGTCACATACTTGTCATTTGGCTTTGCTTTGTAGGGGATTACAACAATTTTTTTTTTTTTTTTTTTTTTTAAGATCCCTAAGTCTCCCTTGAGTAAACCAACTAATACAAAACAGGATACAGTGAGCATACGTAAACGAATTAATAATATGCACTCCAGACACCTGTGTTGTTAGCTAAATCGGTTGAGCATTCGACTCTTGATCTCCACTCAGGTCATGACCTCATGGTTCATGGGATTGAGCCCTGTGTGATGCTCTTTGCTGACCACTTAAACTTAAAAAAAAAAATCCTCTCCTTGAAGGACATTTTAAGAATTTGTGTTAGGAGGTAAAAGGTGTTGAAGACTTGCAGACTGGGGATGGTGGTAACACCTTTCTAAAAGACAAGGAGGTTGGAATAATGGTTGGAGAGTGTGTGGGTGTGTGCGTGCACGTGCATGGGCACATACCTTTAGAAAAGCAATATTACTTTGTTGGAGCATGCTGAGAAATAAAATAGGAATATATGTGGATAGGCATAGGTTATGGAAGGTTATGAATGATTTAGACCTGCTGATACAGGAATTAGTTCTTGGAATGATATAATACACAAAAGATATCAGTATCATACTAGCATTCTGATAACAGTTTTCATTAACATTAAAAAAATATTAGTTTTATTTGGTTTCCTGCTTTTAAAATTATGTATCATATGGAAGTGTATGGTGTATGCTGATACATTGGGCTTGATCTAGTATAAATTTTTCTTTGGTGTTTTTCATCTTAGGATTTCAGTATTCCAATGATTAGTATAATGTTATTAATATATAAGAAAATTAATTAAATTTCTGCTTTGGGAGTAAAAGTAATAGCTTTATTGATTTGGGAATAGCTTTTTTTTCACACATGAAAAACTTTTGAACTGAGTTGATGAGTCATGCTAAGGCAGTTGGGTAAAGGATTATCAAGTCAGCCAGTAAACACCTGTGTAAAGATCTGAGCGTGTATGTTTTTTCTGTTTGAGAAATATATGGGCTGCGGTAAGCTAGTCATTAATAGGCCAAAAAGAATTAAGAATGGAAACATAGTTTGGGCCTACATTGTTAAAAGTGTTTGAATGCCATATTAAAATTGTGTGAGTATTCTTTGTGCATCATCAGTATGGCTATTTCATTTGTCCTTCGTGATTTCTTCATATTTTTATGTCTATTTATGTTTGAACACATGTTTTGAAAACCATGATTATTTTCATATTTTGGAAATACTAAAATACAAAAGATGGCAGTTGAGAGATCTGGGCATCTCTTTGCTCCTAAAAATGTGATCATTGGTTGGGTGACTTCAAGGGACAGAGAGAGACCTAATGAGTTTATCTGAAGCAGCTGCCCTTTACTCTCTTAAAAAAATACTCATGCCCAACTATACCTGTAGGGATTCTTATACATATGGTCTAGATAGATGCTTGAGTGTTGGTATATTTTTCTTAATGCTTCTCAAGAGATTTTGATGTCAAAGGGTTGAGAATCCTTGATTAAAGAATGAGGAAGTAGTTTTGTTTCTTTGATTCTTAACCCTATTTCTTTGTCTATGAATCTCTTTAGAAAAATTCTAATACATTTATATATGTATGTATAATTTCTGGGGTATCCTGGACTCTGGCACAAAAAACTCCTGTTTTAAATTTAGTATATAGAGAATTAACGTGTACAATCCTAACTTCATGACAATAGTCCTCTAAAGTTTTACTTTTAGTTGTCTTGGTGAGGCAGCAAAACATTGACCATTTCTATCATGCCACTGTAAGTATGTTTGGAAAAGATTTTTTTGAGTGAGGGATTTTGGATGAGTTAAGGTATCAACAGCAAGGAATAGTAAGGAAATTTAGATGTTTGCAGAAATACCTTCAAATTTCTTGCCACTGCTCTTTGATCCTAAAAATTAGTGGCGGTGCCACTGTTGACCTCATTCTTCAGTTTTTCAAGAGGCGAGAGAATACCTTTAATTACTCTGGTGTATTTGCCTGGTATTAATAGAGTGTCAGTGAAGAGTAATATTTTCTTCCATTCTAATCTCAGCCAATGGAAAAAGCCTTATGATGACTGATGGAGCAGCCAGGTAGTAGCTGGTAAAGAGCGGATTCAAGTATAGTACTGAGGTCTATAATGAGAAAATAAATTTAGTCAGGCATAGAGAAACTAGTCAGGAAAATTGCATTAGAAAATCTCACTGAGGGGCGCCTGGGTGGCTCAGTTTATTAAGCGTCCGACTTCTATTCAGGTTATGATCTTGCAGACCATGAGTTTGGGCCCCATGTCAAGCTGCGTTTTGACAGCTCAGAACCTAGAGCCTGCTTCAGATTCTCCCTCTCTCAAAACTTAAAATAAGGATTAAAAAAAATTTTTTTTTTAAATCACACTGAGAAGTCATTTTGAAGATACTTATTTGGAAAGTTAAGATTTGTATTAATTGTCATAACAACATAGTGGTCCTAAATCAACTATGTTGGATTCTTTATTGAAATAGGTTATTGATAATGGCTCTGAGATGAGCTGAAAGCTCTGAATCTTCCTATGTAAATGGGTTAAATCAGTGTTTATTTAAACCTTTTAGTCATACCTTTAAGAACATAAGATTCACACAAATATTTCAAGACCTAAAATTGGCATTTCTTAATTATCTAACTTTCTGGGATCTTGAGTTCTACTTATTTTTATGGTAGAGAGGTAGCTGATCTGGAGCCTATAAAAAAAGAACAATTGAAGAATCCAAAGACCTAATATTTAGCAAAGAAATTTTTGACTGAAGTCCTATGTAATCTCAAGTTTCTTATCCCTAATATGGAAATAATCTTACTAATAGAGTTGCTATGAAGACTAATGGAAACATGAAAGACTAGAAATTGCATTATAAATGTGATGATTCGCAAATATCATAACTGTTTACAACCAATCAATAGAATTCCCAGTCTTTAGAGCATGAGGATTCATTCCTGTTAATTATCAAGATCTTCACATTTCTTATATGCAAAGTTGCTGCAAGTTACACTTCTGGATTATCAGAACGAAGGGAATTGTGGATACCCCTCCAATCCTCTTCCCCAGAAAACTAACATCTCTAGCATACTCCAGTTCTCTTCAGGTGTGACAACCGTCTTCTCAACTTTAATGCATATTGAAATGCTTAGTATTTTCTAGTGTTTTCTGGACCTCTTTTTAATGGTTAAAAGATTGCTTTTATAAACATAATCACACCACCATACTTATAATAATATTAATCTCATCAGTTTTTCATAGATCTCATTTTGTGGGTTATACTTTGTGTTAAGCATGTTTCAGTCCCACCTGTATTTGTGAATTGGTGGATAGATCTGCAGGCTTGATCAGATTTCAGGTTCTATCTTCTTTTTCTTTCTCACCCCCCGTTCCCCGCCCCCCCGCCCCCCCCCCCCCCCCCGAGGGAGTATGTTGGGAGTAGTGGGGAAGGAGCCCAGAATACTTCATAGAGGTATTGTGCACTTTAATCATTAACCTGATTTGGCAGAAATTTTAAGAATACAGGAGGCATTGGGTGTTTTATAAGAAGAAACACTTTAGATATCAGGAAATAGGTAATTAACACTTTTGTTAGAATTAGAGTCACTTGGTTTTTATTGTTTTGAGAGCCCTCTCCTACCTGTGTTGTATTTTGTTCGGGGATGCGTGATCAAGACCCAAGGATTGTAAAATACTCTTTATCTTTAAAACTGGAGGGCAATCAAACTTTAAAACTCAAACCAAGTTACTTATATTTTAGTATTTTGTCTCCTGAGGGAGACAACAGGATCAAATTCTGTAGCCTTAATGCTGCCACCTGCACTGCAGTAATATTACTGGTTTTAATTCAGGGTGTGGGTGGAAAAATGCAAAACTGTTACCTGTGATCATTTTTTTTTTTTTTTTTAACATTTATTTTTGAGAGACAAAGCACCAACGGGGGAGGGGCAGAGAGAGAGGGAGACACAGGCTTCAGGCACCGAGCTGTCAGCACAGAGCCCGATGTGGGGCTTGAACTCACGGACTGCAAGATCATGCCCTGAGCTGAAGTCGGACGCTGAACCGACTGAGCCACCCAGGCACCCCTACCTGTGATCATTAAAGCTTACTGTAGTGTGAATGAATTCTTAGTACATTTTTTGCTGTTGGCATAACAGGAATGCTGCTGTTCTTCCAACGTTAACTACATGTATTTTGTTAATATTTTAGCATTTTTACAGTTACCAGATTTTGCTTTTTTTTTTTTTTTTTTTTGAGAGAGTGAGAGCACAAGTCGGGGAAATCTGGAGTTGGATGGTTTACTGAAGTGAGCCACTCAGGCACCCCCAGATTTTTCATCATTAAGATGAAATTATTATTATTATTATTATTATTATTATTAGTTTTTTTTCCCCAAAAGTTACCTCTTTCATTAGGTAGGTCTGAATATTCAGTCTGTCTTTTGTTCTTAAGACCATTCCTAATTTTATAGGTTTTGGAAGTTTGGGGATGAATTTTTAACATAAAATTACTGATATATGTGGAACTACCATTTTAGATAGATGTATTAATGTTTGACAGACACTGTCAACTGTTTCATGTATGCTGTAAACTCTATTATACATAGTTTAGAATTACCTAGAAATTCATTAACCAACACATTTTTCTGGTAGGATAGAAGCCCAAAAGTAGCTTTTTGTTTTAGGATGACTATTCGTGGGCTTCTATGTATAAAACAAAGGGAATTACATAAGTCTCACCTGTGTGCAGAACATACTATTTGTTGATTTTGAAAGCCTGAAAACCTGGGGGTGCCTGGGTGACTCAGTTGAGTAAGCTTCTGACTTCAGGTCATGATCACACAGTCTATGAGTTCAAGCCCCACTCGGAGCCTGGACCCTGCTTCGGATTCTGTGTCTCTCTCCCTCCCTCTCTGCCCCTCCCCCCGTTGCATTTTGTCTCAAAAAAAAAAAATCAACATTTAAAAAAAAAGTTTTTTTAATCCTGAGAACCTGTAAGATTCTAGCAGAGATCCAGTTTTTGTTGTGTCCTGTTGAGAATCATGTTGCTTCTAGGAAAATTGTTGCTAAAGGACTCCTTATGTGAGCAGTTGCTTTGAAATACTTAGAAGTGATTTTTCAAATTCTTTAAGTTTTATTTATTTACATAATCTCTACACCCAACATGGGGCTCGAACTCACAACTCTAGGATCAAGAGTTGCGTGCTCTTCCGACTGAGCCAGCCAGATGCCCTGCTTTTTAGTTTCTTAAAATTTATTTTTAATTTTAAGGTTTACATTTGTGTCACAAAGATTTAGTGTTTCCTTAAGTATAAAACTGTATCCATTTTTTGAAAAATTCTGGAATTCTTTAGATTTTCATCAGTTGTAGTCCCACTTTTCTTTCCCTTACAAGATCCCTGATGAAATTATTCTGGAATTACATAGTGGTAATGATTGCAGAAGTTTGTGTGTGGAGGGTGTTTTTTCTATGGTATGTGAATCATATGTTAATATAAATTGGAAAAAAAATTACTCCATTATGGACAGCCAAGTAATTCTTTCTCAGTCATTTCTTCTATAGAAACTTGGGAGCACAGAAAGCAATAAGGGTTTATTAGGTTTGACAATAGGCTACAGTATAAAAGTGAAGACACAATAAACCTAGTAGCAAAAGATATGGTAATAAGTAACTTATCACACATTACGTATGGGCCATGAATAATAATGTAAATAGTGTATAAGTGACTGGACTGTAAAAGTTCTTACATGAGAGCTTTTTCAGAGTGCTAATACTGCTTCATATCTAAATATATTAAGTAAATATGCCATCGCACCATGAATAGAGGAATGGAGTATATCAACTCACATCAAATACAACACATGGATGACAAGCAGTATGTTATCCAATGAAGAAGCTATTGTAGGAAGCACAATATTATACAGTGAAGACAGTGATGTGGAATTAATATTGGCTGCTATGTGTCCTGCATTTGTATAGGATTGTGTCATAGAAAGACGAGTTGTGTTTCCGAGTTGTGTTTCCCGTTGTGGAGCTCTGAGCTCTCTTCACATTTAAAGATCCCCAGGTAGTTTCACAAAGTGCTATTTTTGAACTTACCTTTGATACTAAGTATCAAAGGTTTTGAGGCAGATAGAGTAAAGGTACAGTGGTAAATATCCCTGGTTGTATTTGGAGAAATAGCCTGGTATAATTGGAAAGAGTGGTTGTTGTAAAAGCCTTTTATGGTCTATTAGGGAGTTGTGTCCTGCAGGTAGAGAGGTCTTAGAAACTGCTTCATGGATAGAAAAGAGAAAGTGGAGGGGAAAAAAAAGATGTATTAAGTAGTTAACATTGTAAATGTTGGAATGGAGAAGGATGTACAGGAATTTCTGGGGTAGACTGGTCTTGGTATAATTTATTGAGTTTAAAGTTAAATGTTTTGTAGGGAGAAAAAATGATGTATAGCAGAGATCTTTTATGACTACAGTTATACCATTAAAGGTTACATGAAAGGGATGTTGGAGGGTTTGAGTTGTTTGAATTTTGGGGAACAATTTTACTGTTAATACTTATGTTAGAGCTCTTTTTTAGGAACGTATCCTGGTAGACTGTAGAACAGCAGTTGAGGTGAAGTACAGTTGTTAGGGGAGTTTCCTTTGAAATGCAAGACAGGTGAAAGCGGCTAACAATCATATTAAACTAATATTTACCCCTTTTTTGTTCTAAGCACCCAGTTTTAGGTTTTGGTTAGTAAGTTAAAGAAATACTGACTACAGGAGCACCCAGATGGCTCAGTAGGTTAAGCGGCAACTCCGCTCAAGTCATTATCTCCTGGTCTGTGGATACAAGCCCAGATTGGGCCCTGTGCTGACAGCTCAGCCTGGAGCCTGCTTCAGATTCTGTGCCTTTGTCCCTCTCTGCACCTCCTCTGCTGCTGCTCTGGGGTCTCTGTCTCTCTCAAAAATAAATCAACATTTAAAAAAAAGAAATACTACAGATTAAAGGATACTTCCACCCCCCATGTTCTTGGGATTAGTGGGGCTGTCATCCTGCCTCCCTCCCTTCCATTTTTCTGATATTCCTGAGTAACACTAGACCTGAAGGAAGAACTCCTGAAATATTTTAGGTTTTGAAGAACTGATTTAGACCATCTGCTTGGACAGGCATGTGATTCAGAGATAAGAGGGTTCTTAGCTACTTGGAAAAGCTAAGGGACACCTCTGTAGATGTGATTTTAAGCATAAGGTGAAATTTTGCATTTGCTAAGAGCCCTTCTGTTGGTTTTATCTTTTGCATGGAAACCTCATTGCCAGGAAGATTTTAGTTGAGGACATCAATTAGTACAAGTATACTCTCAACATAAACCTGCTATTACTGACTTAAAATTTTGACAGTATATTCTTTATTTCACTTCACTTTCATTTCGGGTTGTTGATGTTTATTGTGTCTTGGACTCTTACTTACTAGGTGGGAGGTATTTCTTTTGCAGGGGAAGCATTTGACTTGGTCAGAGAATCTGCTATATGGCTCTGAATTAAGTGGTGTTCTGGTTATGACCTCTAATGCAAAATTAGCCACTGCTGTTTTAGGATTCTACTTCATGATATTCTTAATCCAGGTAGATTTTGTCAAGCTCCTTGACATCAGTTTTTTTTTCTTTTTTAAAATGTAGCTTTATTGAGACAGATGTATAATATATAACATTATAAAATTCATTTTAACGTGTATAATTCAATTTAGTATATTTAGAGTTGTGCAGTCACGATCATGATTTAATTTTAGAACATTGCATCACCCCAAAAATAAACACCTTACTTATTATCAGTCATATCTATTCTATCCCTAGGCCTGCCAACTACTAATCCATTTTCTATCTATAGATTTGCCTATTCTGCACATTTCATATCAATAGATTCATATAATATTTGTCTTTTATGGCTGGTTTCTTACACTTTATACTTCATAATTCATCTATATTTTACCATTTGTTAGTACATCATTCCTTTTTATATTCCATTTTTATGGGTGATAACCACATTTGGTTTACCCATTCATCAGTTGCTGAATAATTTGATATGTTTCTACATTTTGAATAATGCTTTTGTGGACATTTGTATGTACATTTTTGCATAGACATGTGTTTTCATCTGTCTTGGGTATATACTAAGAGTAGAATTGCTGGCTGTGATGGTATTTCGTTTTTAACCTTTTGAGGAACCTGCCATACTATCTTTTCAAAGCAGCTGTAACATTTTGCATTCCTGTCAGCCATGTATAAAGGTTGCACTTTTCACATCCTTGCCAACACTTACTTTATTACCTGTCCTTGTTATTTAACTATAGTAGTTCAAGTTTGAATAATGTTATCCCGTTGTGGTTTTGATTTGCATTTTCTTTTTTTGTTTTCTTTTTTTTTTTTTCTTTTTTTTTATTTTTGGGACAGAGAGAGACAGAGCATGAACGGGGGAGGGGCAGAGAGAGAGGGAGACACAGAATCGGAAACAGGCTCCAGGCTCCGAGCCATCAGCCCAGAGCCTGACGCGGGGCTCGAACTCACGGACCGAGAGATCGTGACCTGGCTGAAGTCGGACACTTAACCGACTGCGCCACCCAGGCGCCCCTTGCATTTTCTTAAAAACTAATGACGTTGAGGGGCACCTGGCTGGCTTGGTCAAAAGAAAGAGCACATGACTCTTGATCTCGGGTTGTGAGTCCATGCCTCACATTAGATGTAGTGTTTACTAAAAAAAAAAAAAAATAAAAAATTATGGTGAGTAATCATGGGCTTATTGGATATCTATTTTTAGAAAAATGTATTCAGATCTTTTGCTTATTTTTATATTGAGTTTACTTACTGAGTTGTAAGGCTTCGTATATTAAAGATACAAGTCTTGATACAACATCCAATACTGACATTTTTGATATTTATTACTTTTTTTTATAGTTTCACGATTCTGCTTTGTGATCACAGGAGATGTGTTAACTACGGTTTTATACAAAGAACCTTTAGGTTTATTTAGTTTGAGATAGAGCAGGAGAGGGACAGGAAGAGAGGGAGGTGTAGAGTATCCCAAACAGTCCCTGTGCTGTCAGCGCAGAGCCCAACACAGGGCTCGATCTCAAAAACGGTGAGATCGTGACCTGAGCTGAAATCAAGAGTCACTCTGGTACCCCACAAATGAATTTTGAGCAGTGTTTCAATATGAGAATTGTAATGACTGAGGACTGCTCTTCAGGCAGGAAGTTAGAGAACCCAGACTGCAGTTTTGAAATAAAGCTACAAGGAATTTGAAGGAATATCCAGGAAATCAGTCTTTCAGGGAAAAAAAGAGAGGGTACCTGTTGATACGTAGGATAAGATGATAATTTAATCTCCTCTTAAAGACTGTAATCCCAGGAATAAGAGGAAAAGGTCCACCAAATATAGTTTGACTTATTCAGGCAGATCAACTTTTTTCCCAGGACTTTATTACTTTATAGTAATAAATGTGTTACTATTGTGAGATTGATGGGGCTTAAGAAGGGAAATAGGTTAATATTGTAAAAAACATATATAATTGCAAGACAAAGTTACCACTGGAATTTTTTTGCGGGTGAATTCCTTAACAGCAGGTATGACCTGATAGTCTCATCACATCCCATTATAGGCACAGGATCTGATACTTATTTTGGGGTAGATTATTTAGCTTTTCCAATAGTTTTCATACAGCTGGGGGAAAAGCAGATTAGTGCTTTTGGCTTTCCAGCTATAAAGATAGGTTTGATTTGTTGCGTGCTGATAGTGTGATTTGTGACAAATCTTTCCTAGAGTCTAGTTTAGGAGAGGCATTGTTGTGTTCACCAGGGATACTATAGTGGAAAATAAATCGTCTCAGAGAAGGTAGGTTGAACACATAAAAGCATGTTAAGGCATCTTTAGCTTTTATGAAATGAGATGAGAAGGCAGTGGGGAGAGTTGAACTGAGGAGTGAGAGGATCTTACTTGTATTGTAACAGGATTAGTCTGATTATAGATAATAAGTGGCTGATAGAATTATCTAGATAAACAATCATTTGGGAAAGGACCCTGGGAGGTAGACTTGGAAATGGTAAGTAGTAGTTGAATTTTGAAGTTAATAAAGACCAATTCACTTACACATCACTGTGAAGGCTAAGAGAGGAATCAGATGTCACCAAAGTTTGGCCTGCACAACTAGCGACTTGGAATTTGCAGAAATCGTGATAGAAGAACATAGGGGAAACTAGGTTGAGGAGTGACTATCACAGATTGGCCAGTGACATGTTTATTATTGAGAGATGTTATATAGGCAGTTGTTTATGTGGAGACATAGTAGTTGTCTGCTCGTAGGTCACAAAACCACAATACTGGGTGAGTAGAGACAGAAAATAGAGATCATTAGAGCACTGCAACTATTAAAAACTAGGGAGATGAGGAGTGAGTACAAGTGATTGAAAAATGCCATAAAAAAAAGCTGGGGCGTCTGGGTGGCTCAGTTGGTTAAGTGTCCGACTGCAGCTCAGGTCATGATCTTGGGGTTTGTGGGTTCGAGCCCCACGTTGGGCTCTGTGCTGACAGCTCGGAGCCTGGAGCCTGCTTCGGATTCTGTGTCTCCGTCTCTGCCTCTCCCCCACTTGTGCTCTGTCTCTATCAAAAATAAAGAAAATGTAAAAAAAGAAAAAAATTTTAAAAAGCTGGACAAAAACCAGAAGCATGAAGTGTCCCAGCTGTGTGAATATGTATTAAAAGAGTAGAAGGATGAACTACAAATGTTAAGTAATATGAAGATTGAGAAATGCGGCGATCATTGGTGACTTGACAAGGGTAGGTTTGGGTAATGGTAGCGGCAGAAATTTTACAAAGAGGTTCGAGAATGGAAAGAAATTGAAGACCTCAATAGGATACCTTTTTATATATAGCAGAATTTACTCTTTCAGTGTATAATTTTTAACAAACATAGTATATTCAAGTTACAGTATCTCTACCAGGATATCAAGATACAGATAGGTCATGCTTCTCACAAATTCACCATGAAACTCTTTTTCTAGTCAGTTTCTCCACCCTATTCCTAGCAACCACAAGTCTGTTCTCAGACAACTCCTTAAAGGAAATTTCATTGTAAGCAAAAGAAGTGTACCCTTTGACCTGGATGTAAATTGAGAATATAGGAATGAGTGGTCTTACATGTTCTTAACATACAGTTTATAAACAATATTTGTCATAAATACTGTTTTGTAATTTCAGCTTTATTAAAAAAAAATTTGACAACACCTACAGTTTATTACCTTTGGGAAAGACCCAAAGTGATATGTGGGGAAGTATATGTGTTAACATTATGACAAATGAATAATGTTGTAATTTTGGCGGAAATTGTGTCAATTAAAGATGGTCACCTGGATATAAAGCTTCATAATCAGAAGCAAAGACAGATTAAAATTTTTTTTCTTAACATAGTCTTGGATCCAGTACTGTTTCTGAAAGGATTGATCAAAGCAACCTACATATTGCTCAGATTATTTTTCATTTAGAAAGTTTTGAGATGAATTTTCAAATTGTCTTTCCTGGAAACCTCTGGTTTTGTGTTAACAGCTTTCCAAATGAATTTGTCAAGACAAATCACTGTAATTTTAAGATGCAACTTTTTACTTTTTTTAATATATAAAACTGGATGCATCCTGAAATGAGTATGTGCAATTAATTTTTTTCCTTCTCTTTGAGAGATGCAAATAAATCAGTCAAGCAATTTTTAATCAAATGTATCTTTGAATTTACAAAAATACCCGTAAGTGTTAAACCAACAATTCTTTGTGAAAGAAGGTTGTAGAGCCAGTTGTTCATTGACAACTTTGGTTCTACGTATACAGGGGCTGTCTATGTATATGTCTATATTGTAAGCAGGAATGCATGTGGTGGTCTCAACCTTGATCATTGTTCTTTGGGTAGTGTTCTTTAAAAAAAAAAAGGTAGTTAGGTAATCTTCGTTTTCCTTTAATTACAAAATTTTTTTTTTTTTTTAAGTTTTTAACGTTTATTTATTTTGAGAGAGAGCGCATACCTGCGTGAGCAGGGGAAGGATAGAGAGGAGAATCCCAAGCAGGCTGATAGTGTCAGTGGGGAAACTGTTTGGGGATTGATCCCTTGGGGCTTGATTCCAGGACTAGGAGATCATGACCTGAGTACAAATCAAGAGTTGGACCCTTAACCCACTGAGCCACCCAGCCATTATATATGAAATGATCCTGTGCAGCATACTGGTTTGTCCTTCAGTCCCTTTACCATTCATATGAGTAGGGCTTGCTGTTTTTCCACTGTCCTACAAATCTGTATCCTTAATGGGCGCAACATGAAGAAAGTTAAGGAATACAAAGTACAACCATGCAAATTTATATTGGTAATTGGCACTCTAAACATAAATTGTATTAGGGAAACAAATTTAACAGTTGCATTCACTTCAGTCCTTCTCTGAAGAAGACTCAACTAAGGCAGCATATTTGTGGAGAAACTACTTGCTACTAAGGTTTAGAAATTGTCTCTTACTGGGCCTCCTGGGTGGCTCAGTTGGGTAAGCATCTGACTCTTGACTTTGGCTCAGGTAATGTTCTCACAGTTGGTTAGTTCAAGCCCCACATTAGGCTCTACACTGACAGTGCAGAAGAGCCTGCTTGAGATTTCATTCTCTCTCTCTCTCTCTCAAAATAAAGACACATAAAAATGATTGTAAAATTATCTTACTTTAGAAATAAAACAAGTTATAAAAATTTAGCTAGTTGATTTATTTTTAGGGACAAAAGCAAGTATTCTTACAACATGAAAGGTTTTTTGGGATCTGTTTTTGGTATGACATAGTTTCATATTTACATTTTAATGTAAATCTTAATTAAACACGTTACAGAGACATTTTTAAGCCCCCCCATTTCTTACATAAAGCAAAGTCAGTGGCATACTCATGTATTTATTTAAGTTTGTTTATTCTTGAGAGAGAGGGAGAGAGAAAGAGAATCCCTTGCAGGCTCCGCACTGTTAGCACGGGGCTCGAACCCACCAACTGTTGAGATCATGACATAAGCTGAAGTCCAATGCTTAACCAGCTAAGCCACCCAGGCGCCGTATCAGTAGCCTACTCATAAGTCTTTGAGATTTAAATAAACATATACTATTGAAATTACATTAGGATGAACTTAAAAAAGTTTTTTTTCCTAAATTCTTAAATTCTAGTTGGTTAAACACAGTGTAATACTGGTTTCCGGAGTAAAATTTAGTAATTCATTACTTACATATAACATCCAGTGCTCGTAACAAGTACCCTCGATACTCCTCACCCATTTAGCCTACCCCCCAAACTCTGCCTCCATTAGCCCTCAGTTTGTGCTCTATTGTTATAAAGTTTGCCTCCCTCTTTTTTTCCCCCCTTTCCACGTGTTCATCTTTTTTCCCTAAATTCCACATGAGTGAAATCATATGATATTTCTCTTTCTCTGACGGTCTCTGTCCATGTCATTGCAGTGATTTCATTTTTTTGTTTATTTTGAGAGAGAACACACGTGGATGAGGGGTAGAGAGAGGAAGAGAAAGAATCCCAGGCAGGCTTCCCGCTGTCAGTGTGGAGCCCAGCACAGGGCTCAGTCTCTTGGTTCGTGAGATCATGACCTGGGCCAAAATCAGAAGTCAGACACTTAAGGGCGCCTGGGTGGCTCAGTCGGTTAAGCGTCCAACTTCAGCTCAGGTCACCATCTCGCAGTCTGTGAGTTCGAGCCCCGCGTTGGGCTCTGGGCTGATGGCTCAGAGCCTGGAGCCTGTTTCAGATTCTGTGTCTCCCTCTCTCTCTGCCCCTCCCCTGTTCATGCTCTGTCTCTCTCTGTCCCAAAAATAAATAAACGTTAAAAAAAAATTTTTTTAATAAAAAAAAAAGTCAGACACTTAACTGAGTGCTCACACCAAGACACCCCAGATTTTTTGATGGCTGAGTAATATTCCAGTGTGTATGTGTACCACATTTTTATTGATTCATCAGTCATTGGCCACTTGGGCTCTTTCCATAGTTTGGCTATTGTTGATAATGCTACTATAAACATCAGGGTGCATGTACCCCTTCGAATTTGTATTTTTGCATTCTTTGGAAAAATACGTATTAGTGCAATTGCTGAATTTTAAGGTATTTCTATTTTTAACTTTTTGAGGAACGTCCTTACTGGTTTCTAGAGTGGCTGCACCAGTTTGCATTTCCACCAGCAGTGTAAAAGGGTTCCCCATTTTCCACATCTTCACCAACATCTTTCGTTTCCTGTGTAGTTAATTTTAGCCATTCTGACAGGTGTGAGTTTGTACCTCATTGTGGTTTTGATTTGTATTTCCCTGATGATGAGTGATGTTGAATATCTTTTCACGTGTTTGTTAGCCATTAGGATGTTGAGTAAAAATTTTGGTTTTTAGTTATTTGTGTACATGTAAAATGAATTTTATACTAGTGTTTAATTGTGCATTTAAGGTAGCTTGATTATGTTAATTCTAGCACATTAAAAATGAATAACATGATTTTATTTTATTTATTTTTTAATAACATGATTTTAAAAGTCTTAGGGGTTGCACTATCTGTAGTCAAGTGAAAAAGTTTTGGTAGTCTTAAGGATAATGGAAAATAGTTAATCTAAATCATTCAAATATGTTTTCATAGAAGCTCTTTTTTTTTTTTAATTTTTTTTTTTAACGTTTATTTTTGAGACAGAGACAGAGCATGAACGGGGGAGGGGCAGAGAGAGAGGGAGACACAGAATCGGAAGCAGGCTCCAGTTTCTGAGCCATCAGCCCAGAGCCCGATGCGGGGCTCGAACTCACGGACCTTGAGATCATGACCTGAGCCGAAGTCGGACTCTCAACCGACTGAGCCACCCAGGCGCCCCCATAGAAGCTTTTATAAAAAGTGGGAAACAGAGGTGCCTGGATGGCTTAGTTGGTCAAGTGTCTAACTTACGCTCACTCAGGTCATGATCTTATGGTTCATGAGTTTGAGCCCTGGGTAGGTCTCTGCTGACATCTTGGAACCTGCTTCAGATTCTGTGTTTCCCTCTCTATCTGACCCTCCCCTGCTTGCTTGGGTGCTCTCAAAGTAAAACATTTAAAAATTTTTAAGAAAAAAAGTGAGAAAGAAATATTCTTTTCTAATTCTCAAAGATACCAATTGCTGAAGGCTTTGGTTCTTGAATAGTTCTTAAGATTCTGGTATTCATTAGTATCAGTCATCTTGTGTAGTGCAACGCTTAGCTTCAGTCTACACAATCCAAAGATAAAGTAAAATTTGTAAAGTCCTTTTCTACAAAACCATACAGAATGTAATGTAAGGTGTGTATTCTGAAGGTTTACCCTGGATAAATCGTTGGGAAACCTGTAGTTAAAGTTGTAGATTGTCATAGGAGAGTACACTAACAAGAATCAAACTCCGGACAGTTAATAGGTCTTCACTTAGGGCTTTAGTTTAAAAAAATTAAGTGAATTGTTAGTGTGCTAGTTTCTGTGTAGAGTCATCGTGGGTACAGAGTTTGAGGTATCTGTCATCGACTAGTAATTACTGGAACTAGGATGGAAAAAATCTGCTCTTTTGGCTCTTAAACTCTATACATATTTGCTATTGTGTCACATTGATTTCTATGGTTTCATCTAGATCTATCCAATAGATTACTTCTATTTATTCATCAGGATTTTGTTCCTGTCACTTTCTTAAGATCATGCCTTTTGTATAACATGGATTGTACATAATTTCCCCTGTATTTCTCTAAATTAAAGCACGTTTTCAGGTGTCTGGCTAGCTTATTCAGTGGAGCGTTATGACTCTTGGGCTCATGATTTTGAGCTCCATGTGTGGTGTAGATTACCTAAAAAAATTTTTTTTTTTAGTGAATTAGAGCACATTTCTTAGAAATGAGCAGTCATTTTAGATTTGGTCCTGATTAGCTTAAATAGAATGGAAGATTCCTCTTGTTTCTGCCTCAGTGATTTTTCACCTTATTGGGAATAGGTACATTTGTAGAATTTTAGCAGTTTCAGAGATGCTTACACATTCCAAAGCCCAAACAACATGGTAGCCTATAAAATCAATCCTAGGAAAATCAAAGGTAAGCAGGAAGAAACACCATCTTGAAATCCCATTATAGATCATAATGAAGCAGAAGAAAATACCTAACACTTGAATGACTTTTTTAACATATTTGTGGGCCTAAGCTATCTGGCAGTTATTTCCAGAATTGATAATTTGATAATTAATATTAACCTAAACCATCATTTTTAATCTATCTAAATTTTTAAGACCTGAAGGCAGGTATGGTACATTAAACAAATAAATTCAGGAGAATATAGATATTTACTAATATATTCTAGTTGTTTCTGCTTTGATAGTGATTGAAATTTAATACTATTAATCAGGGTTTTTGAGACCCAAAGATCACTTTTACATCTAGACATTTAATAAGCTTGACTCTGTAAACTTTATTTATTTAAGATTTTTATTTTTAAGTAATCTCTACATCCAACGTGGGCTTGAACTTAACCCCAAAATCAAGAGTCACACGCTAGACTAAGCCAGCCAGGCGCCTCTATAAACTTTTATTTTTATTTTATTTCTTTGAAGTTTATTTATTTTGAAAGAGCAAGAGCAAGCAGGAGAGGGGCAGAGAGAGAGAGAACCCCAAACAGACTCCGTGCTGCCAGCACAGAGCTGGCTGGACCTGGGGCCATGCATGACCTGAGCCATGACCTGAGCCAAAACCAAAAGTCTGACGCTTAACCAACTGAGCCACCCAGGCACCTCTGTAAACTTCTAAAGTTTATTTATTTATTTTTGAGAGAGTAGGGAAGGCCGAAGAGAGAGAATCCCAACCTAGAGCCCAATCCAGGGCTTGAACTCATGAAAGGAGATGATGGATGACCTGTGCCCAAATCAAGAGTCAAGACACTTAACTAACTGAGCCACCCAGGCATCCCTAAACTTTTATTTTTAATAAATGACTTGTTAGGCGTATGTTTTGCTTAGAGATTAGGACAGAGTTCCTTTGTCTTATCTGTTCAGATAATTAGCTGGCTCATGTGTGATCAGAAGTGATTTAGGGTTGTTTTTTTTTTTTACGGTATTTTAATTACCTTTTTATTCTGGCTAGATTTTATACCAACACTTAATGTCCAGTTTGCTGGTTTATGGGGCAGTCATAACCCGTTTAGGGTTTCTAGTGCTTTTTCCTTTGGTAATAGTGAAACTTGTGTGAAGGCTTTTTAAGGACGTGGGCTTTTATCAATTATCAGTAGGGGATCAGCACATGATGTTCATCTTAATAAGGTTTTCTTGTGGGGAAAATGGTTACTTAAATTTGTAGCTGGTTTTTGAAGGTGTCATACTCAGCTTTGTATTTCCTATCCCTTTGACCTTGAGGGTTATAGTAGGTATGGTTTTCTCCTCATGTTTTCAGTCATACACTTTGAGATTTTACAAGGAAGGTCTACTTAAACTTCTTCCTTAGAGTTTTTCAAGAGTTCATTTTTGTTTGAGTAGCAGTTAAGTTCCATGGCACTAAAAGCCATTCAGCACTAACAGTTTATCTTCCAAAATACACTTTTGTTCTGAAAATTGGAGCATTTGACTTGAAAACTGCATTTCTTGCCTTATTTTCATTATGACGATTTACCTGCATTGAGTGAAATTGTGTATTTCCAGTGAGGTGAAGTATAAGGAATGTGAACTGGCAAGGTCATTGGTTTGGAGACTTGTGCCAATGACAGTGAGTGGGTTGGTTAGGAGGGGTAGGTTAGATCTCTAAATCCAACAGGATTGGGCCATGAGTTGTTCCATGCCCAAAGATATGGATTAACTCACCATCATTGACTGAAACTGCTTTTAAAGTATCTTCTTCCTCATTAACAAATTTGTCTACTGAGCAACAACCTCTGTAGAAGCACCAATACCTCCCTACCTTCTAAATCATACATTTTCTTATTTCCTGGAGCTCAAACATAAAAGTGATCCTTAAGGGGTGCCTGAGTGGCTCAATCAGTTGAGCATCCCACTCTTGGTTTCAGCTCAGGTCATGATCCCAGGGTCTTGGGATTGAGCCCTGCACTGGGCTCTGCACTAAGTGTGGAGCCTGCTTAAGATTCTCTCTCCCACTCGTCTTCTTTCACACTCACGTTCTCTCTCGAATAAAAAATTGTTTTTGATAGAGCTTAAAAACAAGAATTATGAGCACTTCAGTAACTCTTAACATCATTTTTCACTTGGCAAATCAATAACTGCTGTGTTTCAAGGGTGGTCTTGACTGAAAACTGCTTAAGTGAAAATTTAGTTGTGCCCTCACTTGTTTGGCAATGTACATGTGCTCTTTCTTAATTTAGGAAAATGTTCCTGTGATAGCTACTCCTAGGAAAAACTAAAATACTACTATGTTAAAGTATAATGGAAACATTTTATATTAAATTGGGTTGAGGAGAAGAGAATTCTCTGAAAGACCATATAAAATCACTGTTTTCACTACCAGGAGGATTGAAACCTTAGAGATTTCAGAGATTAGCCACAAATGAAGTATATTAGAGGGAGAGTCCACATATATGAATTACATAATTTTAATACATCACATTTGCTCCTTAAAACTTTGGAAGTTAGGCAGAGCAGCACTTGGTGGGTAGTTTTCGTAGAAAACTGGGCCTTGAAATTAAGTTAGTTACTAAAAAGGTGCAGAACTAGAATTATAAGATTTTTTTTCCTACTGCTATGTCTTACCTTCTTATGCTGCCACAGTATTTTGTAAAAATGACATGGAATGTAGAGATTTTCTAAAACTGATACCCATGGAAGAAGCTTTTTGTTGTGCTTTGAATTTTCTCTTTACAAATTGTAGAGCCATACTTCCCCAGTGGAAGAACCAACTGAGCAACCAGTGTCTGTATTTGAGAGCTGAATGCATGCTGGGCATTGGATTTAGGCACTAGTGAATAGCAAATAAGACAGACAATATTCTCCATCTTGTTGTAACTATGAGTACATCTTATGTTTAAATGTTGTTAGAATTAATCATGGCTTTTTATACACAGCAAACACATTTGAGTGGCTCTTTGTTTTTATAGTCCTAAGCTGGTTAATCTTGGCAGTTTTATGTGGTTCAGTCTGTTATCACAAACTAGTTAGCAGTAATGATTTATCTGTATAATTCTGTGGATAATAAAAATCAGGGATTTAGCTAACAGTAAATATACCACTGTTGGCAGACACCAGTAATTGCAATCCCTTCTTGTGAGAACTTTATTTGGGATTGTTTTTGTTTGTTTTTTGAGTTATATATTATGTGTTGTGTTACTATGTATTGTAACACGTATAAAAAGAGATCAATATAGACTATTCATTATAAAAAGCAGTGCTTTATTGATACTGCCCTAGTACAAAGGAGGCTTTTATGTCCATCCCTTAAGATCAACCAACTATCCTTGGGTATGCATCTTCTTGAAGTAGCTGCAGTATTCAAAGCAGTAAAGAAGAAAGGTTTGAAGTGGACTTTTGAATGAAATTAGCCAAAAGAAACAAATAGACAGTGAATATTATTCTTGTATAAGATCACTGTTGGGTCTTGCTGACTTAATTTTAGTTGTGA
Organism: Panthera onca; assembly: GCF_046562875.1. Lineage (NCBI taxonomy): Eukaryota > Metazoa > Chordata > Mammalia > Carnivora > Felidae > Panthera > Panthera onca. Next base: position 71,850,944 of record NC_138344.1, on the reverse strand, counting down.
AGGAATTCTGTTTTCTTTTTATCCAATAGGATGTATAGTTACCCGGCACGCGTTCCTCCTCCTCCTCCTATTGCTCGGGCTGTGGTTCCCTCAAAACGCCAGCGTGTATCAGGAAACACCTCACGAAGAGGCAAAAGTGGCTTTAATTCTAAGAGTGGACAGCGAGGATCTTCGTCCAAGTCTGGAAAGTGTATGTATTACTGCAGTTTTGTGATTCTGCTATTTTCTTGTGTTGAAATAGGGAAATTAGTGCAGCCAGTAGTCAATTTTTATACAAATAGCTCCGCATTATCAAAACAGTGGAAGAGGAGAAGGTAGTGGTTCAGGGGCCAATTTAGACTGCCTTCTATAAGTTACATAAATTACAAGGCCTTGGTAATTTGAAAAAAGTTGCTAGACTTTAGGGAGCTAACTAAGCATTTATAAATTTATGAAATGTGTAGGTCAGTAAAAACAGTACAAAAAATGCTTTCAAATATAATTGAGGTCTTTAGCGGGCCTACAAAAGTAAGATTCTACTGCTAAGTGAGCAGGCACATTAGATTTAGTTTTTAGCTACCAGCTATAAAACCGAGGGTCCCCACATTACCGGGAGAATATGGTCCTGGCTCCATTTCTCTCCAGTGATCTTCTGTTGGCTACGGCCATATGGTTTAGCTGGGGATGAATTTGGCAACTGGCAGCTTTCTGGTATAGTTGATTCTAATCTAGAGTTTCGTTTGTATTAAAGTGAAAGGCGATGACCTTCAGACCATTAAGAAGGAGTTGACCCAGATAAAGCAAAAAGTGGATTCTCTACTGGAAAGCCTGGAAAAAATTGAGAAAGAACAGAGCAAACAAGGAGGTAAATGGTTTTCCTGCTTGTTGGGTATAAAGTTGGGTTAGCCACCTAAGATAGTTGAAGGTATATGTTGGAGTAGTGGGATATAAAGCAATTGAATATGAAACTTGGGGAGTTTGAATTGGGAAGGGCATTTGTGTGGGAGGATTTAGGTTTGTGCTGCAGTTCTGTGATCATTAGTGGGGATTGTCTACATCCTGTGGACATTACTTGCCCCTAGACAGACTTGTCCTTCTCATCCCCAGTAGAGATGAAGAATGATAAGTCAGAAGAGGAGCAGAGCAGCAGCTCCCTGAAGAAAGATGAGACTAATGTGAAGATGGAGTCTGAGGGGGGTGCAGATGACTCTGCTGAGGAGGGGGACCTACTGGATGATGATGATAATGAAGATCGGGGGGATGACCAGGTGAAAACCACGGGAAAGGAAAGAAAGAGGTGGTGGAGGGGGGATCAGGGACACATGGAGTGCCTCTAACTCCATCCTATTTGTGTCTGTTTCTCACAGCTGGAGTTGATCAAGGATGATGAAAAAGAGGCTGAGGAAGGAGAGGATGACAGAGACAGCGCCAATGGCGAGGATGACTCTTAAGCACATAGTGGGGTTTAGAAATCTTGTCCCATTATTTCTTTACCTAGGCGCTTGTCTAAGATCAAAATTTTCACCAGATCCTCTCCCCTAGTATCTTCAGCACATGCTCACTGTTCTCCCCATCCTTGTCCTTCCCATGTTCATTAATTCATATTGCCCTGCGCCTAGTCCCATTTTCACTTCCTTTGACGCTCCTAGTAGTTATGTTAAGTCTTACCCTGTAATTTTTGCTTTTAATTTTGATACCTCTTTATGACTTAACAATAAAAAGGATGTGTGGTTTTTATCAACTGTCTCCAAAATAATCTCTTGTTATGCAGGGAGTGCAGTTATTTCCATTCATACATGAGCTCAGTAGTTGCTTCCCTAACTGCAAAGGCAATCGCTTTAGTTGAGTAGCACCTGAGAGAGCTTTGAGTTAGAGGTATGTGTGTTATACCCCACATAAGAGTGCTTATGTGGGGATGTTCAACACAAATGTAACAATGTATTTTTGTGAATGAGAGTTGGCATGTCAAATGCATCCTCTAGAAAAATTAGTGTAATAGTCTTAAGATTTGTTTTCTAAAGTTGATACTGTGGGTTATTTTTGTGAACAGCCTGATGTTTGGGACCCTTTTTTCTCAAAATAAACAAGTCCTTATTAAACCAGGAATTTGGAGAAAAAAAAGAACCTGGTTTTTTATTTTTGTAGTTGATAATTGTTTACTTCCAATTCTTTGTTTCACAGCGGCTTCCACAAAACCCTTAAAATGTACTAAATATATTTTTCTTTGAGTCATAGTCATTATGCATACCAACATACACTACTCAAACGATGTATCATTGGGGTGGGTATTGTGTTAAGGAGACAAGTTACTTAAATTCTTTTGCAGAATGGCTCTTCTTTCCAAATGAAAAGGTTTGGGAACTACATTAAGCCTTTTCATCAATGTTTTGTGGTCCAGTTGGCACCCTTTTTGAGATTTTTGTTGTGTGCTAAATTGTTTTCTCCTTAAATAGATGAGGCTCAGACATGTCAAGATTTTTGGAAAATTGAAACAACTGGAGAACGAAGTTTCTTTTTTCTCCCATTTTATCCTTTTAATTGATATAGTCCCAGTTGCTTTCTGGATTGAGTCTATGCCTCACTGTTACTAAAAATAGGAAAGCTCTTTCTTTACTTCTCTTCTATAGTATATAATAACCTTGCAAGGTTGCTGAGAACATGTATTTTACTTTAAATTGGTTTAATCCCTGTAAGTAATTTTTGCGCCTTTGCCAATATGATTAATTGTTGTGATTTTTAGTCACGATACTAATTAGCACCCAAACTTCTAAGGACAGATTTATTAAACAGCTTCTAGATTTGTGATGTTTGCCTAATCCTGAAAGGTCCAGTTTATTTATGTTTTATACTTCAGTTTCCAGCCGAACAGGACAAAAACATGGTTAGTTTAGACTACTATCATTCACACAAACCTTGGGTTCCCCAGAAAAGTTGTTGCAACAAGGCATTTGTATCCAGCCTACTAGGAGAAGTCCTGTCCTATTTATTAGAATTTCATAAATCATTTTATGTAACAGGTGACAAAGCAGAAAAGAAGGAAGAGCTGAACTATGGACTACCTTTGGACCTCATGTCCACAGTATGAAAGTAGCTTTTTACCCACCCTGTTTCTGATCTGACATGATTTCATGTTACACAAACTCCCTTTCGGCACATAACTCCCAACAAGAAAATAAATTGGATGCTTAGAAGAAAGGGACACGGTTCTAAGATGTTAATAAAACCTGTTTAAGGTTATAATGTTAGCCATCAGTACTTAAAAGGTAATAGACTAGTCAGGCCAGGCCTAAAAATACCCACTTTTATAATTTCGTATGAAACCAAATATTGAAAGAAACTGCAGAAAGCTTAGAGAAATGATCATATGCTGTTAGAAAACATATACACATAGGGTTATTGATACAATGCCAAGAGACCTCTAGTTTATCTTGATGGGGAAGAATCATTTCATACTTGAAGATCCTCTTAGAACTAAGAACAATACTGTAGAATTCTATAGTCATAGGTGTACTCTTTTAATACTTTGAAATTGAGGCTCCAAGGCCAAAACTGTACAAAAGTAAAGGAAACATGATTGAAATAGCATATAGTTCTACATCTTGCAATCTGATGAAATGGATAGATGACAAACTTTTTTTTAAAAAAAGAGAGGCCATCGTCTTACCACCGATCTAATGAAGGTTTATAGTCACTGTTACGTTACTTAACTTTGGGCCCCAGGAAAGAGATTGGAGTAGTTTTAATAGAAATCTAGGCAGAGCAAGTGGTGGGCTTTGTTAGCAGTGCAGGTAAGGATGAAAAGCTTGAGTTTCAGACTCAGCTAATTGTTTAGAGGGAATTCTGGGTAACAACAATCTCAAATTCCAGGACCTTAAAGCTATTCAGTAGAAGATTTAAAACAGTAAAATATGGTGATGTATTTGTTGGGTATAAAATTCAGAATAATGTTTTCCTTTTTTCCCCCAATATGCCAAGAAATAGAAAAAATAGCTTGGAAGCTTTTAAGAATGGTTTCCAGCCAGGAATTAAGAAGGTAGATGACTTAAAATGAAATCTTTGAAACTTTTTTTTTTTTAATGAGTTTTAATTTTTTTTAGAGAGAACAAGCAGGGGAAGGAAGAGGGTGAGAGAGGATCCCAAGCAGGCTCCACACCCAGTCTGGACCCCAGTGTGGGGCTCTATCTCATGACTAAAATCAAGAGTTAGATGATTAACTGAGCCCCCTAGGCTTTGAAACATACCTGATACCCAATTTTTAATGGAGAAACTTCTTTGGAGTTGACTGGCTAAGGTAGTTTCAAGTTTCATCTGAAAACTGCAAGGATTGTTAGTACTATTCAATACTTGTTTTAAAGCCTCTGTTTTACAGAGGGAACTAGGCATAACAAAATAGGAAAATGTAAACAAGAACAACAGGATTATGGTAAATTGGAACCAGGGAATAAACAAGTCAAATGAATATTAAAAATGTAATGGAAGGAATAGAAAAATAGGCATCATTCCAGCCATACAGTAACCAGAAGATCCAAAAAAGGAGTCTACTGGATGACTTCTAGCAATAGGTTTATTCAAAAGAATAAGTAGCTAGGAGAAGCAAAGCCCATGGATATGATATGCAAAGTAAAGAAACAGAACTGATGAGACATGGTTTTAGACTACCAAATGAGGTATGTTATGGAAGTAGTTGGGAAATAGGAAATAGCTGTGTATTTAATGAGATCAATTGAAAGCTATACTTAGTTCTGAGCACATGTAGCTGACCTGTGACAGCATTGACTAATGATGAACTAATGAATATTATTTTTAGGAAAACCAGAAAGCCTCATCATTGTGGCCTAGGAGAATGAAGGATTTAGCCATATCCGTTGACCTTTTTATTGAATGTGAGGGAAATTCAGCTGCACCAGTGTCAAATGGGGTTTGAGTTTCTGGACCCTGGTTCAGATCACACCAAAAATTGCAATTCAGTGGAGTTCTAGATAGATTTAAGGAAAAAAGACACTGTGATGAGTTGAAGCCAGTTAACAATAGTAGACACACAGATAAGACATAAAATGAGAGCGACCAGTAAATGAGCTACATATAATATGCAGAGTATGGGCTGGTAAGTAACTATAAAGAACTTCATTTGCCTTATCAATGCTGAATCTCATAGAGAACAGGTATCATTTACACTGTGTTTGACAAATGGGGCATTATGTTGGAGAATTTTTAGTGTTTGGAAAGACCTTAGGATAAAGTGAAAATCTGCCCAGCTAAACTGTACAGAAAAGGCTAGATTTTTAGATATATATGTGACTGGGATGACAATTCCAAATATTTAGAGGGGTGACTAAAGTAGGAGTGTTGGAAAATACCTATTTGAATTTTAATCAAATTAGTCCTAATAAAGAAGGCCTCAAAACAATATATGGTTCATAAGTAACTTTCAAGTTAATCCAAAAACTTAAAATCCCAATTTGGAAAAGCAAAACCTGTTTAAAGCCCTGTTGAGAGCTAGTCAGCCTCCCCCACCCCGCACTTAAGTCAGAACTACAATAGAAAGAAGGGACAGTATAATGGAGTGCGAAAAGGCAAAGCAGTTACATAATAGAAGCCCAAGATTTGATTGTGCAAAATGACTCCTGCAGGCTGGCCTCTTCACAAACAGTTTTAAAATAATTATTAGTTGAGTGGATCTCAACCTTGGTTGTGCATTAAAATTACCAAGGGAGCTTTTAAAATCCTGACACCCAGGTGTACATTCCAGACCAATTAAATCTCTTCAGTTGGGACTTAAGTGGATTAAGAGAAGTGCTTACAGTAAGAAAGTATGGTGGCAACGCATTATTTTAAAAAATGAAAGTGTCAGGTGAAAGGGTGAGAGTGTACCTGCATTGAAATCTATGGCCAAAGTATAGAAAGCACTGAAGAGGGGGAGGTGTCTGGGTAGGGTTATAAGTTGAGAAAAGCTACGGCTGGAAGAGAGACACATGTTAAAGTAAGCCCAATTTTATCCATCCACCATTCTTAAAGCTATTGCACTGTCCAGTAGAGCTTTCTGTAATGGAATTACTTCATAATGCATTGACCAATATGCTAGCCCTGTGGCTGCCACCCTTGAAATGTAGGTAGTGTGACTAATTGGATTCTAATTTTTACTTTTATTTTTTATTAGCACATGCAGGGGATGGGCAGAGGGAGAGAAAGCAAGAATCTTAAGGGGCTTGATCCCACAACCCTGAGACCATGACCTGAGCTGAAGTCAGAGTCGGATGCTCAACCAACTGAGCCACCCAGGCGCCCCAAATTTTATTCATTTTTAATTTAAGTTTAAATAGCCACAGGTAGCATGTGGCCAGTTTATTGGATAGTGTAGTGCTAGAGAATACTGAGCAGTTTTCAAACAAGTACAGATGACTTAGTGAACAAATGTGACTTTACAAGTTGTTTCATGCCCTGAGTTCATTGAAGACATTTCTAGGCCCTAGGCCCTACAGTATTCAAGAGTATGAGGACATCCACAGCTACAAGTTTAGTCTGCCAACTTCATTAAGCAATGCTTCTCGCAAGATATAATCTTGTCAGGGGGGCCCAAGGCATCCATCCAAGCATGATGCTGGGCAAGCATTTAACACAGTCTTACTGATTTTCACACAATCCCATTGTATTAGATTATATAATCCAATATATATACAGGATTATATTCCATATATATATATATATATATATATATATATATATGGAAGTAATTCTGTGTTTCAGAGAGTTTCGGATTAAGTGCCTTGTTGAATGCCCCATAATTATGTTAGCACCAACATTTCAACCTGTGATCTGACTTGACCAAGGATTTTGGACCTTAGGAGAGAAAATGGTATCTTTGAGCTTACATCCTGAATCCCAAAAACTGACACCTGTTACCAAACCAGGATAACAGACTTTAGGATCCCAGCACTCTCTTTCTTAAATTTAACAAAAGAAGAAAAACATCCTTACAATTTTTCTCTCGATTCTGTACACTGAATACTAGGAGGGATTCATAGACGTAACAATTATAACACATCTTACTGAAAAACACCTAAGAATATAGTCTCTCTCACCCGTTTTCCTTAGCTCTTCCTGGGTAACCCAGAGGCACTATTTTAAACTATTCTATCTCAAGCAACAAACTTAACAAATATCTTGTAAAAATTATTTTCTTCAGGATAACACTCTGATTATACAACTTTGACCCTGTATCTTTATGCCTGCAAGGTCCATTAGAAGCACCTGGCAGTGTCATTGCAAGAGTGTCCTTTAAAAAAGGCTTGATCTTTACCCCAAAAGATTTATTAATGTGAAAGGGTGTTCAGTGACACAGGTTGAGGTACTGCTGCAAACTTACAAGCCACAATAATGAGTTTCTGGTGTGAATTTGGGACATAAGGAGCCCCCCACCCCCACCCCAGGCAAAAGTTTGAGCCTGAGAATCTACCTGTCAAGTTCAATGACTCACAAACCCCGTGCCCATTTCCAGCTTGGTTAACAGCTTTACTAGTTCCCATCCAGACTTAAAAAATCTTCCTATGGATCATAAAGTCTTGGAGTCTGATAACCTTTTGCCTATTTTGTCCCTGCCCTAAAGGATACTTGCTTTAGAGAGAGATGAGACACTTAAAGACCCTCTTGGCCCTCCTGGAGGGATTTACCAGAGGGCTTGTAGTGGAGCCAGGTGGTCTGCTAGATGAGCTAGAGCCAGCTGCCAGCCCACCCTCTCTCACAGTATTCCTCTCCCTACTCAGAACCCATGCTACTACATTTTGTTAGTTTCCTCATCCAGTCAAACCTGCCCTTTCCCCAGAACTTTATGTGGACTCCTCAGAAGCTGTTCTATAGTGGCAGCTAGGTCATTCACAGGGTCCTGGAAGCTGCCGGGGTGTAGTTGCCAGAAGGTTGTCTGCTTAACTGCTGGAAATACTGCAGTGGTCTGCTCTGTCCTTAGCAGGTCCTTCATCCTGGACTGACCCTCAGCGTTTTTCCAGCTAGATTCTCAGTGTCTTGGGAAGGAGGAGCAGCTCTTAGAATCTACTCCCTTGTAGGAAGTCTAGAAGCATCCTCACTTGCTCGCTGTTATTTGACCACCTGTGGAGATAGCTTCAGTGTTTGCTGTCAGTGTTTTCATTCCCTCTCACCTGGGCAAACAATCCTGATTCATTCCCCTGGTGGGACCCAGTAACTACCTGGCTACATACCCAGGGCCTTGCCATCTCCCTACCTCTCTGAAGCTTAACCTGTCTTGTCCTCTTAAGCACTCGCCTAAGTGTAAGGATACCCATCTTCCCTTTTAAAATATTAACTCTCCAGCACAGTCCCTCACTTTGTGAAGGAGTCTGCAGTCTTCACACAAATGGCTCAAAGGTTTATTTTCCTTAGATCTCTACAGACCTTGGGAGGCTTTGTCTCAGCTTTGGTGTATCTGAGGAGTCCTGTTTTAACTTTTCCCACACAAGACGGCAGCCTCCTGCCTGCCCTTTATACACTCGTTTTTCTTGCCTTCCTTGCAATGCCCGTTGGATGTCAGTGGTTTCATTACCACATTTCCCCACTCCTGCCCTCTTGCAACTTTGGTAGTCTTCAGTCCTCCCCCTGAGGAATAGTTGTACTTGACTTCAGAATAACAGCAGCTTCAGAATCTCCTAGGCACAATTCAGTTGCAACATGATCACATACCACTTTTCCTAAGAAGAAATAGGCTAGTGAAACAAAAATAACCAAGTTTAACAAAATGCATATCCCTGTATCCAGCTGAGGTAAACACATGGTTCTATTTGCTGTTTAGAAATAAATGCCATATTTTATTGCTACTGGTAAAACTCATGTGCCTCATAAATGTCTGTTCAATCCGTTTTACTTTCTCTCCACCTTCACCTACCATCATTCCAGTCCAAGCTACCATCACCTTGCCTCTGGTTTACTGCAGTACCCTCTTGTATACCCACAGCCACTGTGATCCTTTTCCAGTCACTTCTGCACAACAGCCATAGCGATCTTTTCAAAACACACCTATAATCATGGCACTTCTTGGTTTAAAAGCTCTTCTGGCTTCACTTGCCTTACGATAACGGTAAAACTTCTTACAGTCTACACAGGCATAAATGGTCTTTCCTTGACCATCTGTCCAGCCTCTCTACCGTGTGCTTCCTTACCTACCTTGTCCAAATTTTCTTTTGTGCCTCTTACTCCCAATGGTCACTCCCCACACCTTTGTCCATTTGGGTCCCTAGTTAACTTCTTTTCATCCTTAGAGTTCAACTCAAGTGTTGCTTCCTCCAGGAATCCTCCCCTGCCTTTCTTAAGTAGACCAGTAGGCTCTCAGAGAACCAGTAATCTCTTTGTAGCACAAATTACAGTCACACTCATCAATGTGTATGATTTCTTAATTAATACGGCTTTCTTATTAGAGTGGCACTCAGTGAGAGCAGGAACCACATCTGTTACTGTTCACCAATATATCTCAAGTGTTTCACTGTGTCTGAAACTTAGAAATAGGCTCAATGAATGAAAACGGAAAGTGAAAGGTGAAGTGGGGGAAGGTTAGCTCTGGTTAGGGAAGTATTGGAAACACAGCCTGAATGCCAAGCAAGGTTGAAGAACTGACTGTACAACACACCTGAAGGAATGTTGTAATGCCTTGGGCCTGTTCCAAGGAGATGCATTCTTGCAGGTGAATTTCAGTGCCCCTGCTTTCATTGTAATATTTCACAATCCTTTCCCTGTGCCTCCAGTAAATCCCTAATAATCCATATCTGGTTGCCAAGGATATGAGAGAGTGCATTATCCAAGAAAGATGCATATGCTCATTGAAATTAACCTCTTTTAATACCTGTAAGTCCAGTTTCCCTTACAAAGACCACTGTACCCTTAATGAGTTGCTCTCTGACCCCTCAACACCTGTATTCTTTAATTTTTTAAACTATACATATATAAAATGCATGCATTTTAAGCATACAGCTTCATGAGGATTTACAAAATGAACATGCCTGTTTAATTAAACACCACCTTGATCAGGATATGGAACATTAATTACCAGCACCCCAGAAGCAACCTTCATGCCCCCTCCAACCATTACCCCACTAGGTAACCACTATTTTGACTTCTATCACCATAGATAGGTGTTGTTTGTGAACTATACATAGATGGAATAGTACTGTTGAAGTTTGGGCTCCCCTGGGAGAAACACTTGGATGTAGTTTGTGTGGGGAATGACTCCAGGAGACATGACTCCTGAGGAAGTGGAAGAGTGAGACAGTTAAGAAGAAAAAGCCAATATAAAGGTGTGTTACTGAGATCAGGTACATAATGTTCAGAGTTTTCTGAAGGATGGGGGAACAGGAGGCTGGAATATTTATCCACTGGCTCCTGTTCCCCATTGACAGAGGGATGCCACAGCAGGGGTTCACTTCTCTGCAATTTTGGGCTGTAACTGATCTTAATCAGCTCCAACAGCATTGAAGGACATTTGGATTGTTTTGGTTTGAGTAATATTGCCATGAACATTCTTGTACCTGTCTTAAGAGAACACATGTACACATTTGTACATATTTCTGTTGGGTATATATATAATCGGGTGGTATTGGGGCATAGGTTATGTGTGTATGCAGCTTTAATAGATATTGCCAAACAGCTTTCCAATGTGATTGTACTAACTGATATTTTCACTAGCTGTAAATGAAATTTTTCGTTGCTCCACATCCTTATCAGCACTTGGTATTGTTAGTCCTTATTCTAGTTTTTTTTAATGAGTGTGAGTGTGCCTCAGTTTGCTCTTTGGTAAACTTTTTATTGTATAATTTACATACAGAAAAGTGCACAAATCATGTGTACAGCTGTTACTTGTCACACACTGAACACACTCACAAAAAATAGCAAGAAATCAAGAATTGAAAAATCACCAGCACTACAGAAGTCCCATGCATGCATGCCCTCTTCTGGCAACTTATCCCACCATCCCAAAGGACATCTATTATCCTGACACCATAGATTCTTTTTGGCTGTTTTTGAGCTTCAAATAAGTGAAATAATATATTATGTGGGGTTTTTTTTTTGTCTATCTTCTTTGAGTCAACATTATGTCTTTTCAATTCATCTATATTGTTGCATGTTGTAGGTGGTTCGTTCATACTGTTGTATAATATTACATTATACAAATATACTGCAATTTATTCATTCTGTGAGTAGGCATTTAGACTGTTTTCAGTATGGGCTATTATGAATAAAGCTGCTATGAACATCCTAGAGCATGTCTTTTTTTGAACAAATGTGTCTATTTCTGCTGGGTATAAAACTAAGAATGAAATCACTAGAATAAAGAATATTATCCCATACCCTTGCCTATCTGCTATTTTCCAATTTTAGCCATTCTAGTAGGTATCCTAGCAGTGTCACATTAATTTTTTTCCCCCTTGGGGCTCCTGGGTGGCTCAGTCTGTTAAGCATCCAACTCTTGATTTCAGTCTTGATCTCATGGTTCATGGGTTCAACCCTCGCATCGGGCTCTGCACTGACAGTGTAGAGGCTGCTTGGGATTCTGTCTCTCCTCTCTGCCTCTCTCCCACTCACACTCTCTCTCTAAATAAATAAACATTAAAAAATATTTAATTTTTTTTTCTTAATTTTTTTTTTCTTTCCTTTTTAAAAAATCAGCTTCTAGAGGCACCTGGCTAGCTCAGTCAGAAGAGCATGTGACTCTTGATCTCAGGGCCCAGAGTTCAGGACCCATGTTGGGTATAGAGATTATTTAAATAAATAAAGGTTTAAGAAAAAATAAGCTTCTAATGTTGGAGTAACATTTGGTTTACAGAAAAGTTGCAAAGAGTACAGAGAGCTTTTTGTCTACCCACCCTCCAGTTTTGCCTAATGTTAACATCTTAATGCTACTATGGTACATTTTTCAAAATTAAGAAACCAACACTGGCACATTACTATTAAACTCCAGACCTTATTCAGATTTCAGCAGTTACTACATTCACTCATGTTGGTGGTGGGGGGCGGTTCTGCACAATTTTATCACCTGTATGATTCATGTAATCACCACCACATTCAATATGCAGAACTGTCCCATCACCACAAAAGAACTCTTATACTATTTGTCATTGTACTGTGTCCCCCATCCTCCTACAACTGTTCCTATCCCTTGTAAACCACTAATCTGTTCTTCATCACTATAATTTTGCCATTTCAAGAAGTTCTATAAATGACATCATACTATGTAACCTTTTGAGAAGGGCTGTCCCACAGACACCCACAGCACAGTGCCCTCGAATTTCATCCAAGTTGTTACATGTAACAATAGTTTGTTCTTTTTTATTGCTGTGGATGTACCAATTTGTTTAACCCATTCATCTGTCGAAGGACATTTGCAATGCTTCCAGTTTGGGGCTATTACAAATAAAAGTTGCTATAAATATTTGTGTATCAGTTTTTGTGGACATAAGCTTTCATTTCTCTGGGATAAATGCCCAGGGGTGTGGTGATTGATGAGTGGCATGGTAAGTATATGTTTAATCTTATGAGAAATTGCTAAACTATTTCCCGGAGTTGCTGTGTTATTTTACATTCCCACCAACAAGTACAAGAGATTTAGTTTCTCTGCATTCTTGGCAAGATTTGAGATTGTCACTACTTGCTTTTTTAAAAAAGTAATCTCTATACCCAATGTGGGCTTCAACTCAACCCTGAGAGTAAGAGTCACATGCTCCACTGACTCAGTCAGACGACCCAGGATTGTTGCTAGTTTTTATTTTCACTTTTTTTTCAGGCTTATTTACTTATTATGAAAGAGACAAAGACAGCATGAGCATGGGGGGGGGGGGGGGGGAGAGAGAGAGAGAGAGAGAGAGAGAGAGAGAGAGAGAGAGACAGAATCCCAGGCAGGATCCGCACCTCAGTGCAGAGCCCAATGCGGGGCTCAAACTCACAAAACCTGAGCTGAAACCAAAATTTGGACGTTTCACCGACTGACCCACCCAGGTGCCCCTATTTTCACTTTTTCAGTAGGTATGTAGTGGGGATTTGTTTTCATTTTTTTGTAGTTTTTGTTTACTTGTTTGCATTTCCCTAATGGCTATGATATTGACCATCTTTTCACGTGGTTTTCTGCCATCCACATACCCTCTTTGGTGAATTGTCTGTGAATGGCTTTTTTCTATGTTATAATTGTTTTTTTTTTTTTTACACTGCTGAATCTTGAGGGGTGCCTGGTTGGCTCAGTCAGTAAAGCATGTGCCTCTTGATCTCAGTCATGAGTTCAAGCCCCACACTGGGTACAGAGCTTACTTAAAAAAAGAAACTTCTGAGGGGTGCCTCTGTGTCTCCCTCTCTGTGCCCCTCCCCTACTTGTGTGTGTGCACTCTCTTGCTCTCTCTCTCTCTCTCTCTCTCTCTCTCAAAAATAAACTTAAAAAAAAGAAACTGCTGAGTTTGGGGAGTTATTTATATATTCTAGAGACAGATCCTTTGTCAAATGGTTTGCAAATATTTCCTCTCATTCTGTAATTTTTTTTATCTTTTTATTATTTTATTCTATATTATTTTATTTTAAGTTTACATCCAAGTTAGCTAATAGTGCAATAATGATTTCAGGAGTAGATTCCAGTGATTCATCCCCTATGTATAACAACCAGTGCTCATCCCAAGTGTCTTCCTTAATGCCCCTTACCCATTTAGCCCATTCTCCCACCCACAAGCCCTTCAGCAACCCTCAGTTTGTTCTCCATACTTAAGAGTCTCTTATGTTTTGTCCCCCTCCTTGTTTTTATATTATTTTTGCTTCCCTTCCCTTATGTTCATCTGTTTTGTCTCTTAAAGCCCTCATATGAGTGAAGTCATATGATATTTGTCTTTGACTATTTTCGCTTAGCACAATACCCTCTAGTTCCATCCACATAGCTGCAAACATCAAGATTTCATTCTTTTTGATTGCCGAGTAATACTCCATTGTATATATATATATACCATGTCTTGTTTGACAGTGCTGCTCTCAACATTTGAGTGCATGTGTCCCTTTGAAACAGCATACCTGTATCCCTTGGATAAATACCTAGTAGTGCAATTGCTGGGTTATAGAGGAGTTCTATTTTTAATTTTCTGAGGAACCTCCATACTGTTTTCCAGAATGGCTGCACCAATTTGCATTCCCACCAGCAGTGCAAAAGAGATCCTCCTTCTCCGCATCCTTGCCAACATCTGTTGTTGCCTGAGTTGTTAGTGTTAGCCATTCTGGCAGGTGTAAGGTGGTATCTCATTGTGGTTTTGATTTGTATTTCCCTGATGATGAGTGATGTTGAGCATTTTTCATGTGTCTGCTAGCCATCTGGATGTCTTCTTTGGAGAAGTGACTATACACGTCTTTTGTCCATTTCTTCACTGGATTATTTGTTTTTTTGGGTGTTGAGTTTGATCTTTATAGATTTTGGATACTAACGCTTTATCTGATATGTCGTTTGCAAATATCTTCTCCCATTCTGTCAGTTGCCTTTTAGTTTTGCTGATTGTTTCCTTTGCTGTGCAGAAGCTTTTTATTTTGATGAGGTCCCAATGATTCATTTTTGCTTTGGTTTCCCTTGCCTCTGGAGACGTGTTGAGTAAGAAGTTGCTGCAGCCGAGGTCAAAGAGGTCTTTGCCTGTTTTTCCCCTCTAGGACTTCTAGGATTTTGATGGCTTCCTGTTTTACATTTAGGTCTTTCATCCATTTTGAGTTTATTTTTGTGTATGGTGTAAGAAAGTGGTCCAGGTTCATTTTTCTGCGTGTCGCTGTCCAGTTTTCCGAGCACGATTTGCTGAAGAGACTGTCTTTATTCCATTGGATATTCTTTCTTGCTTTGTCAATAATTAGTTGGCCATATGTTTGTGGGTCCATTTCTGGGTTCTCTGTTCTGTTCCATTGATCTGAGTGTCTGTTTTTGTGCCAGTACTATACTGTCTCGATGATTACAGCTCTGTAATATATCTTGAGGTCTGGGATTGTGATGCCTCTTGCTTTGGTTTTCTTCTTTAGGATTGCTTTAGCTATTTGGGGTCTTTTCTGATTCCATACAAATTTTAGGATTGTTTGTTCTAGCTCTGTGAAGATTGCTGGTGTTTTTGTTTTGTTTTGTTTTGTTTTGATAGAGGTTGTGTTTGTTTTTTCATCTTAACAGAGCCTTTTGTAGAGCAAATGTTTTTAAATTTGATGAAGTCCAGTTTATCAATTTTTGTCTTCTATGGATCATGCTTTTTTAAAAAAAATTTTTGAGAGAGAGAGAGCACTAGTAAGGGAGGGGCAGAAAGAGGGAGACACATAATCCAAAGCAAGCTCCAGGCTCTGAGCTGCCAGTAGAGCCCAACGTGAGGCTCGAACTCACCAACAGTGAAATCATGACCTGGGCTGAAGTTGGATACTTAACTGACTGAGCCACCCAGGCACCCCAATCATGCTTTTAAGTGTCATTTCTAATAACTCTTTACCAAGAACTAGGTCCTGATGATTTTCTCCTATGTTTTCTCTGATAAACTTTATAGTTTTATCATTTACATTTTTTGACTATTATGAACGTTTATTTAGCAAAAAAAAAAAAAAAAAAAAGTTCAATAAGAAAATGCATAGCCTGATTTGTATTTTGTAGTAAAACAGGTGCTAGGAGAGGGGACATGTGGAAGCAGTTGGTTTCTTCCGGTAAACACACCCATTGTTTATATTTGTCCCAAGACTTCTAACATGATAATACTATTTCTTTGAATTACCACCATTCCAATATTGTTCTGTTGCCCACTAGTGCCATCTCCACACACTGATCTATCACAAGATTCGTAAAGGGATCGAACCCCAGCAATATTCCTTGGACATCTGCCACCATTTAATTTCAATGATAATTTCTTGTCTATAAATTTTTCCAACACGGGAGCGTGAGCTTTGCTCATGGTGTCTACCTCAAAGATGCCTCCTCATTTACGTTTTTTAAGTTTATTTATATTGAGAGAGAGGGCACACGTGCGCGCACACATACATGAACGCGCAGCAGGAGAGGGACAAAGAGAGGGAGACAGGGAATCCCTAGCAGGCTCCATGCTGTCAGTGCAGACTCACAAACTGTGAGATCATTACCTGAGCCAAAACCCAGAGTCGGACACATAACCGACTGAACCATCCAGGCACCCCTCTTTTACATTTATGATCCACTTTGTTATTTTTTGTATAAGATGTAGGGTTTAGATTGAAGTTTTTTTTTTTAATTTATTTTTTACCCATGGTTATTCAATTGCTCCAGCACCATTTGTTGAAAAGACTATCATTCTACCAGTGACTTGCTTTTGCACCTTTGTCAAAAATCAATTGGGCATATTTGTGTAAGTTCCATTTCTGGGTTCTCTATTTTGTCCCATTGATCAATGTATTTATCCACCTGTCCATACCATGTTTTTGTTAACTGTAAAATTGGGTAAAACTGTCTTAAAATTGGTTAGAATGATTCCTTCCACTTTATTCTTTTATTTTTATATCTTGATCTTGTATCTTGCAGCCTCACTGAACTCTTATTCTAGGAGTTTTGTTGGTTAATTTGTTGGTAGCTTCTTTGAGAAAAGAAATTTCTCAGTTCACTGAGAATTTTGTGGATTCATCTGCCTAGATAGTCATGTCAACTGGAAAAAGGGATAGTTATAATTCTTCCTTTCCAGTACGGATGCCTTTGGTTTCCTTTTCTTTCATTCTTACACTGGCTAGGATTTCTAGTACAATGATGTATAAGGATGGTAAGAGCAGATATCCTGCCTTGTTCCTACTTTTAAAGGGAAAAGTATTCAGTCTTTTACCATAAGTATGATGTTAGCTGTAGGTTTTATTAGGCTAATTTTCCTCTACTCCTAACTTTTTGAGAAGTTGTTTTTTTCCTCCCATGAATGAGTGTTGAATTTTGTCAAGTGTTTTTTGTGCGTTAGATGATATTGTGTGACTTTCTTCTTTAGCCTATTAATATGGTGGATTTATTGACTGCTTTCCAAATGTTGAACCAATCTTGCATCCCTAGAATCAATCCCAGCCATGGTGCATAATTCTTTTTATATACATGGTTAGATTTTGTTTGCTAATATTTTGTTGCAGACTTTTGTGTCTATATTCATGAGGGGTGTGTGTGTGTGTGTGTGTGTGTGTGTTGTTCTGGTTTTTGGTTTGGGTTTGGTGTGCTTTGGTATCATGGTAATACTGGCTCCATTAAATGATTTGGAAAGGATTCTATTTTCTTGAAGAGATTATGTAGAACTGGTGTAATTCTTTTCTAAACATTTGGTGGAACTAGCCACTGAAACCATCTAGATCTAGAGATTTATTTGTAAGGATTTTTAAAACTAGGAACCCAATTACCTATTATCTATTTTGTATTGAGCGATTTTTATAATTTTTTTTTTATTTTTTAGGAATTGATCCATCTTATCTAAGTTGTTGAATTTGGGTAGAGTTGTTTGACCTATGCTCTTATGATTCTTTTCATGTCTGTGGGCTCTGTAGTGATTATCTACTGTTTCAATCTTGATATTGGTAACTTGTGTCTTTTTAATTTGTCAGTCTTGATAGAGGTTTATTAAGATGGTTGATTTGTTCAAAGAGCCACATTTTGTTCAGATTTTTCTAGTTTTCTATTTTCAATTTCATTTTTTCTGCTCTTAATTATTCCCCTTCTTTTTTATTTTTTTAATATTATTTTTTAAATTTACATCCAAATTAGTTAGCATATAGTGCAACAATGATTTCAGGAGTAGATTGCTTAATGCCCCTTACCCATTTAGCCCATCCCCCCTCCCACAACCCCTCCTGTAACCCTCAGTTTGTTCTCCATATTTATGAGTCTCTTTTGTTTTGTCCCCCTCCCTGTCTTTGTATTATTTTTGTTTCCCTTCCCTTATGTTCATCTGTTTTGTATCTTAAAGTCCTCATATGAGTGAAGTCATATGATATCTGCCTTTCTCTGACTAATTTCGCTTAGCATTTTGACCTGAGCTGAAGTCAGACCCTCTAGTTCCATCCACGTAGTTGCAAGCGGCAAGATTTCATTCTTTTTAATTGCCAAGTAATACTCCATTGTATATGTGTGTGTGTGTGTATATATACATATATATGTATATATGTATATATGTATATATGTATATATGTATATATATACCACATCTTATTTATGCATTCATCCATCAGTGGGCATTTGGGCTCTTGCCATACTTTGGCTATTGTTGATAGTGCTGCTATAAACTTGGGAGTGCATGTGTCCCTTTGAAACAGCATACTTGTATCCCTTGGATAAATACCTAGTAGTGCAATTGCTGGGTCATAGGGTATTTCTATTTTTGTTTTTTTGAGGAACCTTCATACTGTTTTCCAGAGTGGCTGCACCAGCTTGCATTCCCACCATCAATGCAAAAGAGATCCTCTTTCTCCGCATCATCACCAACATCTGTTGTTGCCCGAGTTGTTAATGTTAGCCATTCTGGCAGGTGTAAGGTGGTATCTCCTTGTGGTTTTGATTTGTATTTCCCTGATGATGAGTGATGTTGAGCATTTTTTCATGTGTCAGTTGGCCATCTGGATGTCTTCTTTGGAGAAGTGTCTATTCATGTCTTTTGTCCATTTCTTCAATGGATTATTTGTTTTTTGGGTGTTGAGTTTGATAAGTTCTTTATAGATTTTGGATACTAACCCTTTATCTGATATGTCGTTTGCAAATATCTTCTCCCATTCCGTTGGTTGCCTTTTAGTTTTGCTGGTTGTTTCCTTTGCTGTGCAGAAGCTTTTTATTTTGATGAGGTCCCAATGGTTCATTTTTGCTTTGGTTTCCCTTGCCTCTGGAGACGTGTTGAGTAAGAAGTTGCTGCAGCTGAGGTCAGAGAGGTTTTTGCCTGCTTTTTCTTCAAGGATTTTGATGGCTTCCTGTCTTACATTTAGGTCTTTCATCCGTTTTGAGTTTATTTTTTTAATCTTTATTTATTTTTGAGAAAGAGACAGCATGTGAGCAGGGGGAGAGCAGAAAGAGAGGGAGACACAGAATCCAAAGCAGGCTCCAGGCTTTGAGATGTCAGCACAGAGCCTAAGGTGATGCTCGAACTCATGATCTATGAGATCATGACCTGAGCTGAAGTCAGACGCTTAACTGACTGAGCCACCCAGGTGCTCCAGTTTTGAGTTTATTTTTATGTATGGTGTTAGAAAGTGGTCCAGGTTCATTTTTCTGCATGTCGCTGTCCAGTTTTCCCAGCACCAATTGCTGAAGAGACTGTCTTTATTCCATTGGATATTCTTTCCTGCTTTGTCAAAGCTTAGTTGGCCATATGTTTGTGGGTCCATTTCTGGGTTCTCTATTCCTTTCCATTGATCTGAGCGTCTGTTTTTATGCCAGCACCATACTGTCTTGATGATTACAGCTTTGTAATACATCTTGAAGTCCGGGATTGTGATGCCTCCTGCTTTGGTTTTCTTTTTCAAGATTACATTGGCTATTTGGGGTCTTTTCTGGTTTCATACAAATGTTAGTATTGTTTGTTCTAGCTCTGTGAAGAATGCTGGTGTTATTTTGACAGGGATTACATTGAATATGTAGATTGCTTTGGGTAGTATTGACATTTTAACAATATTTGTTCTTCCTATCCAGGAGCATGGAATCTTTTTCCATTTTTTGTATTTTCTTCAATTTCTTTCATAAGCTTTCTATAGTTTTAAGTGTATAGATTTTTCCCCTCTATGGTTACATTTATTCCTAGGTATTTTATGGGTTTGGGTGCAATTGTAAATGGGATTGATTCCTTGATTTCTCTTTGTGTTGCTTCATTGTTGGTGTATAGGAATGCAACCGATTTCCGTGCATTTGGTTTTTTGGTGGAATGTTTGGGGTTTTCCATATAGAGTATCATGTCATCTGTGAAGAGTGAAAGTTTGACTTCCTCCTGGCCAATTTGGATGCCTTTTATTTCTTTGTGTTTTCTGTTGAGGCTAAGACTTCCAATACTATGTTGAATAACAGTGGTGAGAGTGGACATCCCTATCTTTTTCCTGACCTTAGGGGGAAAGCTCTCAGTTTTTCCCCATATAATTTCCCTTCTTCTGCTTGCTTTGGGCTTGTTTTGCTCTTTTTTAGTTTCTTAAAATATAAGCATTTATTACTATAAATGTATTTTTCTGCTCTGCTTTAGCTGTTTCCCACAAATTTTAATATGTTGTATTTTAATTTTTATTCAGTTCAATGTAATTTTGATTCTCCTTGAGACTTCTTTTTTATCCATAAATTATTCATATTTGTTTTGTTTAAAGTTCAGGTGTTTGCATATTTTCCTATTTCCTGTTCTCTTATTTATTTCTGGTTTGTTGCAATTATGATTAGAGGACATATTCTGTACTATTTCGATTATTTTGTTTGTTTGATTTATTTGAGAAAGAGAGAGAGTGAGAACAGGAGTGGGGGAGAATGGCAGGGAGGAGAGAGAGAAAGAGAGAGAGAGAGAGAGAGAGAGAGAGAGAGAGAATATCCTAAGCAGGCTCCATGCTCAGCATGGAGCCCAACATGAGGCTTGATCCCATGCCCCTGGGATCATGACCTGAGCCAAAATCAAGAGTTGGACACTTAACTGACTGAGCCACCAGACACCTCTCAAGTATTTTAGAGTTGCTGGAGTTTGTTTTATGACCCAGGATATGATCCATCTTGGTGTATGTTCGGATGCTTAAAAAGTATGCCTACTCTGTTGTTTAGTGGAGTGCTGTATAAATTTCAATAAGATCCTATTGGCTGATGGTGTGATCCAGATTTTCCATATCTTTTTTTTTTTTTTTTTTAAGTAGGCACTAAGCCCAAGGTGGTGGTCAAACTCATGACCTTCAGATCAAGAGTTACATGCTCTACCAACTGAGCCAGCAAGGTGTCCCTCCATGTCCATGTTTATAATCTAGTAGATATATACAGTGTTTAGAGAGGGATATTGAAATTTCCAACTATGATTGTGGACTTATCTACTTATTTCATATCTATCAGATTTTGATTTGTGCATTTGGACCTCTATTGTTTGGTCCATACCTATTTAGGATTTAAAGTTAACACTAACAAATGGCAAGTGGGAAACGTAAAACTTAAGGCATTCTCAGGACAACATTGTCTCAAGATGAAGTTGAAGAAGACAGTAAATTTTGTTAAGACCATATAAAGATACAGGATGCCTGGGTGGCTTAGTCAGTTAAGCATCCAACCCTTGATTTCAGCTCAGGTCATGATCTCATGGTTTGTGAGTTCAAGTCCCACATTGGGCTCTGCACTAACAGTGCAGAGCCTGCTTGGGATTCTCTCTCTCCCTCTCACTTTGCCCCTCCCCTGCTCGCTCTCCCTCTCAAAATAAATAAATAAGCCGAAAAAATAATAACAAATTTTTTTTATCTTAAAAGAAAAAAAAGACCATATAAAGATCCAAGGTGGTGGTACCTCAGAGATTAGTTCAGTCAAACAATAGGGTTTCTAAAAAGCTCACAGGTATTGTGCCTCAGCAGTCTCAGCAGAGGCTCAAGGAAGAGAATTATCTCAACGACATGTATTAATGCGATTTTTGTCTAGCAGAAAAATCCTAGTAAGATTCAGAGAAGTTTTTAAGAGAATAATAGTGGCAGAACCACTACCAGCTTGAGCTGTAGAACAGTAGAAAATAAAACGAAGTGTTTTGATTCGCCAAACTTCTTCAGCCAGGAAGCAAACCACAAAAACTACTCAGCCACAAACACAGACTAGTTTTCATATATAGGAGAGTTCAGTGAGCAGAACCGTGATCTCAGAGGTGGAGCCAGGAACCACAGAGAATTTCCCAGGACTTGAATCCTAATCAAGGAATTGCCAACAAGTGCCTACTGGCTTTCAGAATTTCTATGACTCAATGACTTTTGTGTGCCTAACTTCCCTTACCCCCCATCTTTATTCTATAGTAGTTATCCCATCTCTGTCCTGCCATTATATGTTGTGAGTGTAGAAGCCAGATGTAACTTGTGTGTTTAGTTCATCAGTCTTATGACTGAGAGGAATTGTACAGGAGAAATGCTGTGTAACTCTACCTAATGAATTTCTCCATACCTGTACCTGATTTGGATGATGTGATCATGGACTTGAGCTAACACTGTAATGAGATGTGACTGTGGAGGGCCTTGAGAGCAGATGAGTGTATTTTGCATGTAAGGTGGACATGAATCATTGAGGGCCAGAGGGCAGATTGTGATAGCCAGTCTTCAAGATGGCCCCAAAGATTTTCACGTCCTGGTATTGATACCTCTGTGTTGTCCACTCCCCCACAGTGAATAGGGCCAACCTGTGTAACCAATAGGATATTGTGGAAATTACAGTATATCACTCCCAAGTAGCATAAAATAAATTTATTGATTTAACTAAGTTGGGGGAGAATTTGTTGTATGGCAATAGGTAACTAACCCAGTGATCAACCAATTTACTTACATATCATTATAAACTCATGGGTTTAAGCATATCTGATAGACTGCTAAATATTATTGTTAAATACTTAAGGATAGCTACTAATAGAAAGAGAAGAATCAGTGGAAGGGGGAAAAGTACACTGAAAAACAAAGAGGGGCACTTGGGACTCATTCAGTTGAAAGTCTGACTTTGGCTCAGGTCATGATCTCAGTTTGTGAGTTAGAGTCTTGCATTGGGCTTCCTGCTGTCAGTGTGGATCCTGCTTCAGATCCTCTGCCCCCTACTCTCTCTGCTCCTCCCTCACTTGCATGCATGCTCTCTCTCTTTCTCAAACATAAAAATAAACCTTAAAAAACTAAATAAAAGTTAACCCAAAAGGAAATAAAAATAAGGTCAGAGAATGGGAGAGGGAAGCAAATTGGAAAAAGTATGATAAATAGAAAAATCAAGGTGAGATGTAAAAATAAATTCAATGTATATCAAAAAGCCCCCAAAACTAAAAAAAAAAAAAAAAAAAAGCCAAAAACCAAAACCCCCCAATCTCAGCAACATAAAGACAGAGATACTCTGAATGGCTAAAAGAAAAAATTCCAGATATATGATGTTTACAAAGGCCACACCTAAAACTTTGAGTGTTGGTTCTCAAAATGATTTTAATGAGTGACAAGCCAACAGACTCAAATAAAGGACACAACTTCCTTAACCATAAATAAAGGATATGAGAAATGAATTGAATGATACCTGCATAGAGAAGACACAGAAGCACTCTATCAATGGGACAAGTATCCCTGGCTTTCAGGTCTCCATTAAGGTATTCAGCTACCTATGATAGCATCTGATTGGGGTGAGGATCTTACCCCATTCTTCACAAAGTTGCCTTTGAGGGGGTTTGTTTGATTTTTGCCTAGTCCATACCAGCTTTTCTGGTAAAGCCTGAAAACATTCCTGAATGTTTACTGTGTGACAAGGTACATCTGAAATCAGTTTTCCAGGCATATCATCATCCTAGAAAGACCCAGATTTCAGGTCTGCTTGGGGAAATTCTGCAAATATAATGGCACAGAAAAGTTGCAAATAAAAAGAGTAAAGATAATGAAAAAGATATACCATTCTAGTAGTAATCAAAACTGTAGTGACAGTTTTTCTATCAGAAAAAGTGTATTTCACAGCAAAAAGTATCAGCAGGCACAAAGAAAGTAATTTTATAATAAGTGGGTAAATTTACCAAGAGGACATAACAATCTTAAATGTTTATTTACCTAATAAAGAAACTTCAAAATATCTGAAGCAAAAAGTAAAGAACAATAAGGAAAAATAAACAAACTCACAATTATAGTTAGAGATTTCAATATACTCCCGTTTCAATCCTTGACTGAACAAGTAGGCAGAAAATCCGAAAGGATATAGTAGACTTGAACAACTCTATCAAGTAAGCTGACCTGATTATTATAGAACACTCTACCCAAGAACAGCAGAATATACATTCTTTTGAAGTGAACATGGAGTGTTCACCAAGATGGAACATATTCTGGGCCATAAAATGAGTCACAATAAATTCACAGGCATTCAAGTTATACAAAGTATGTTCTTTGACCACATGCTACTAAATTAGAAATCAATAATAGGAAGATCCCTGGAAAATCCCCAAATATTTGGAAACTAGTATACATCTTTAATTTTACTATGATCTTGGGCAGGAAGGTCCTCAGCCATAGTCTAGGTTACAGTGTACATTGGTAAAATGGCATACAAGAACACCAAGAATACTTCGTCTTCCACTGTACTGGAAGTACAGATAATAATTACATAAGAGTTAAGTTTAGGGTCAATAGAAAACAGTCTTTGGGGGCTAATGATGAACATATTGGTAGGGATCTCGTGTGGATCCATTCTCTCCATTCCCAGTTTCCCAATCACCTTATTATTCCTCAGGATAGAGGCTCTTGGAGAGGTTACTAACTTTGCCAACACATTAATGGGTCTACCTGGGGCCAATTATTCTCACTTCCTCAGCTGCCTCCTAAACCCTCATCGGTGAACACATCATCCTCCCCAGCTGTGAGCTACTAGGCTGCCCAGGGGAAGGGATATCTCTCCTCAGGACAGCATCAGTTGAGGGGATGCCTTGGGGAACAGGGCTGTCTTCCTCCCATCACCACGTGAGAGGTTAAAGTCAGTAGCATCTCTGATCTCCAGATTCAGTCTATGTACCCAGTAAATCTGGTTTTGTCTTTATGGTTTTTCTACTGAAGGCTTGTGTTCTGACCCCCAGAGCAATAACAGCTTTGCCATCAAGTCATATGCTTTACTTGAAATAAAGTATTTGCTTAAGAACATGTCAAGCAACTTTGAAGGAGGAAATTCTTCTGGTGTTTGATTATCATCAGGTAATACTTCGATTTCTGGAAATTGATGACTATTGATACACATTTAGGAAGAAAATGACCAAGACAACTATCCTACCCACGGGCTGATTTTCCAGGACACAGAGGATTCCAGTAGGTTAGAAAAGGATATTTATATGTGGCTCAGGAGGATCTGTCTGTTCCTGCAGGTATCCCATGGTTTAGTGTTTCTTGAAGTGTGGTTCAGAGATCACCTGTTTCAGAATCACCAGATTTGGGCCCACAGGATCAAATTTTCTGAGGTTGGGACCTGGATCTGCACATATAGCAAGCTCCTCCAGTGAACCTTGGGAAGGGCAGCTTAATGTTTAAGAACCACTGTTTGGGGTCATCATTGCTCAAAGAGACCCACTAGCTGCTTCCTTTGGCAGCCTTTTCTCTATCTGTGCTCCTGCTCTGCTGCTATCCCAGGGAGGAGGGCAAAGAGGCAAGAGTAAATAAAGCCTCTTGCCTACTCCTCCCTCACCTACAGGCCCAAGGTATTGGTTCTCACTCCTAGACACTCCCCTCCCCAGCCTATTTCCATATGATAAGACCATCCTTAAGTTTTCTTCCTAGTTTTCATTCACAGGTACAAACTGTAGCCAACAGAAATAGAGGGTATTCCAGCATCCTTTGAAAAACTGTCAGAGATGTCAATTTCTTCACAATCCCTCGCTTGGTGTACTCTCTATGTTCAGAGTAATTTTGAATTTAGTGCAGAGTGGAGAAGAGAGATAAGAGGGGAAAGCAGAGGGGAAAGCAGAGGGGAAGAGAGAGAGTGGACTTAAAGCGAGTAACAAACCTGGAGCCTCTGATCAGCTATCCCTTGTATTACCTACCACCCTACCCCAACCCATCCCACCTCTGGACCTCATCTATGCTCTCCTGATAATTGGTCACATTCCTACTTGACTTAGCTTTTGTCCATCCTTTTAATCAGAGAATCAGGGATACTTGACCAGTTACCCACACTGAAACAGTCTATTGAGGAAAGATGCAAAGCTGGATCTCAAGAAGTCCTATTCCACTCTTAACAACCACTTCTCAACTTCCTTGAAGTTCCTGTAAGTTATTCCATCCTGAGATTTTTACTCACTTCTCTGAAGTCCTTGTAATTTGCCTTGAAGCTGGGTTGGCTTTGAAACCAATGGAGCCAGTGACATTTGCAACCCAAATCTAGGGCTGCGCACATCCTTGAAATAATGCGGTGTATTACAAACTAGCAGCTATTGGGTTAAGAATGGCTGAATGTTACACCTCAGTGACATCAAATCAATCACGGAGTTATGCTCCATGTGCTTTAAAAGAAGTTACCAATGCTCTGTGTTCAAATTTGCCCTCTTATATTTTGAGCATCCCAGCTTTAGTAGAGTGTGTGACCTCTTTGGGCATTACAATGCTTTCTTGTCACCATTCACAGTACTCTATCAATGGCCACAGTGCCTTCATTACCTACTTGACAGTCAAAGTTAGTTGTTCATATGTTTAGAATCTTCTCCTGCCCTGGTAGTTTGATGATTCTGGGAACTTTGCTAGTGGGATAAACTAGAATCTTTGCCTGCTGAATTCAGCTCTCCTCTCCCGAATCCTCCCAATATCTTCCATGGTGTCATTCACATACACTCCTCAGGGCAGGAGGAGGGGGCTCACTTACGCACTTTTCTGTCTTACCCAATTACATCTGGCTTCAAAGTCTTCACAGCTGAGTGTCCTCACCTAAGACCATAGAGCTCTTAAATGACTTAACTGACTCCAGAACCCAAAGGTAATTCAGGAACATGGTGGCAGAGCAACCAATGGAGGGGAAAATAGTATGATGTTTATTTAGGTAGTGCATCCATGGCCTCGTTCATTCTCTGAGTAGGAAAGGCATTTTATTTACAGAGCTTTACAGAGCTGTTCCTTCCCCTCTGGCTCCAATGGCTTCTCAGTCCAGGATGAACCTGTTTCCTGGCAATGACTGGTGACTTTGTAAAGGATGCTCCCAAGAACAAAGTCTCAGTTTGCTCTTCAGAGCCCTACATCATCCCCATGTCTCCACATCCCCAACCCTCATCACTGTTAGAACTCACAGTAGGGTTTGGCTTGTGCCAAGTTCACAGAGGCAATTTTATAGCTGAGCCAAGAAATCACCCCTAACTCCCCTAGAATATTCAGGATCCTCTGAAGGCCTGTTCAGTCACTCCTGCTTAGTACAAGTGTCTCTGTCTTGTATTGTTTGGTGGTGGGTTGCTTGCCAAATTTTGTCATTGTTTCATTTTATTTATCATATTTAGTTATGTGCTAGGTCTGTCTCTCTTGTGAGAATAATCAAAGCTAACGTTCTTTGAACTTTCTTAGCCTGCCAGGCTTTGTTCAAGTGCCTTTGCATGGATTAGTTCATTGGATTCTTTCAACAGTCTTTTAAGATTAGTGCCATTATCCCTATTTTACAGATGAGAAAACTGAAATCAGAGAGGTTAAGTAACATTCCCAAGGTTACACAGCTAGTTAGTGGTGAGGTCCCAGCATGGAAACTTGGCAGTCTGATGCCAGAGCCTGAGTGCTTTAACACAAAATATACTATCTCTAGAATATAAGCTCCCTAAAGTCAGACACTTTTGTATTGCTGACAAGAAGAACACAGAGCTAAGCATATGGAAGACTGTCAACAAATATTTGGTAAGTAACTGCTTCATTATTGAGAACTTCTTAAGGTCGCTGAGAGACCAAATGGTATATGTTGCTTTTCTGTTTTTCATTGCTGCTCTAGTAATGCTTACAGACTATCCAATCAACCAAGTGGAGAAGACCCTCTCTATGACCGAGTTCCAGCTACAAAGGACTTTTTCAGTGAGACCAGTCTTCAGAAGGCTGTCCTTAGCCAAAGCAGAACTAAATCCAGTGAGAGCCCCTGAGGGTTCCACATCATTTCTGGTGGTCCCCTCTTTACACACCAGGGCACTGGAGAAATATGGAAGGGGCAAACCTGAGCCAAGAGATTGAGTTTGAGCTCTTGGGCCTCACCAGGGACCCCCAACTCCAGAGGTTGCTCTTCATGGTATTCCTGGGCATGTAC